>NC_142722.1:3775000-3926666 GCF_055471065.1 Atractosteus spatula
CCTCAGTGTCTCTCCTACAGCAGTGTCACGATGCCTCAGTGTCTCCTACAGCAGTGTCACAATGCCTCAGTGTCTCTCTTACAGCAGAGTCACGATGCCTCAGTGTGTCTCCTACAGCAGTGTCACGATGCCTCAGTGTCTCCTACAGCAGTGTCACGATGCCTCAGTGTCTCTCCTACAGCAGAGTCACGATGCCTCAGTGTCTCTCCTACAGCAGTGTCACGATGCCTCAGTGTCTCCTACAGCAGTGTCACGATGCCTCGGTGTCTCTCCTACAGCAGTGTCACGATGCCTCAGTGTCTCCTACAGCAGAGTCACGATGCCTCAGTGTCTCTCCTACAGCAGAGTCACGATGCCTCAGTGTCTCTCCTACAGCAGAGTCACGATATCTCAGTGTCTCTCCTACAGCAGAGTCACGATGTCTCAGTGTCTCCTACAGCAGTGTCACGATGCCTCAGTGTGTCTCCTACAGCAGTGTCACGATGCCTCAGTGTCTCCTACAGCAGAGTCACGATGCCTCAGTGTCTCTCTTACAGTAGTGTCACGATGCCTCAGTGTCTCTCCTACAGCAGTGTCACGATGCCTCAGTGTGTCTCCTACAGCAGAGTCACGATGCCTCAGTGTCTCTCCTACAGCAGTGTCACGATGCCTCAGTGTCTCCTACAGCAGTGTCACGATGCCTCAGTGTCTCCTACAGCAGTGTCACGATGCCTGTGTCTCCTACAGCAGAGTCACGATGCCTGTGTCTCCTACAGCAGAGTCACGATGCCTGTGTCTCCTACAGCAGAGTCACGATGCCTCAGTGTCTCTCCTACAGCAGAGTCACGATGCCTCAGTGTCTCTCCTACAGCAGAGTCACGATGCCTCAGTGTCTCTCCTACAGCAGTGTCACGATGCCTCAGTGTCTCCTACAGCAGTGTCACGATGCCTCAGTGTCTCTCCTACAGCAGTGTCACGATGCCTCAGTGTCTCTCCTACAGCAGAGTCACGATGTCTCAGTGTCTCTCCTACAGCAGAGTCACGATGTCTCAGTGTCTCTCTTACAGCAGTGTCACGATGCCTCAGTGTCTCTCCTACAGCAGTGTCACGATGCCTCAGTGTCTCCTACAGCAGAGTCACGATGCCTCAGTGTCTCTCCTACAGCAGTGTCACGATGCCTCAGTGTCTCCTACAGCAGTGTCACGATGCCTCGGTGTCTCTCCTACAGCAGAGTCACGATGCCTCAGTGTCTCTCCTACAGCAGAGTCACGATGCCTCAGTGTCTCTCCTACAGCAGAGTCACGATGTCTCAGTGTCTCCTACAGCAGAGTCACGATGCCTCAGTGTCTCCTACAGCAGTGTCACGATGCCTCATTGTGTCTCCTACAGCAGTGTCACGATGCCTCAGTGTCTTTCCTACAGCAGTGTCACGATGCCTCAGTGTCTCCTACAGTAGTGTCACGATGCCTCAGTGTCTCTCCTACAGCAGTGTCACGATGCCTCTGTGTCTCCTACAGCTGAGTCACGATGCCTCAGTGTCTCCTACAGCAGAGTCGCGATGCCTCAGTGTCTCCTACAGTAGTGTCACGATGCCTCAGTGTCTCTCCTACAGCAGTGTCACGATGCCTCTGTGTCTCCTACAGCAGAGTCACGATGCCTCAGTGTCTCTCCTACAGCAGAGTCACGATGCCTCTGTGTCTCCTACAGCAGAGTCACGATGCCTCTGTGTCTCCTACAGCAGAGTCACGATGCCTCAGTGTCTCTCCTACAGTAGTGTCATGATGCCTCAGTGTCTCCTACAGCAGTGTCACGATGCCTCAGTGTCTCCTACAGCAGAGTCACGATGCCTCTGTGTCTCCTACAGCAGAGTCGCGATGCCTCTGTGTCTCCTACAGCAGAGTCACGATGCCTCAGTGTCTCCTACAGTAGTGTCACGATGCCTCAGTGTCTCCTACAGCAGTGTCACGATGCCTCAGTGTCTCTCCTACAGCAGAGTCACGATGCCTCAGTGTGTCTCCTACAGCAGAGTCACGATGTCTCAGTGTCTCTCCTACAGCAGTGTCACGATGCCTCAGTGTCTCTCTTACAGCAGAGTCACGATGTCTCAGTGTCTCTCCTACAGCAGTGTCACGATGCCTCAGTGTCTCCTACAGTAGTGTCACGATGTCTCAGTGTCTCTCCTACAGCAGTGTCACAATGCCTCAGTGTCTCTCCTACAGCAGTGTCACAATGCCTCAGTGTCTCCTACAGCAGAGTCACGATGCCTCAGTGTCTCTCCTACAGTAGTGTCACGATGCCTCTGTGTCTCCAACAGCAGTGTCACGATGCCTCAGTGTCTCTCCTACAGCAGAGTCACGATGCCTCAGTGTCTCTCCTACAGCAGTGTCACGATGCCTCAGTGTCTCCTACAGCAGAGTCACGATGCCTCAGTGTCTCCAACAGCAGAGTCACGATGCCTCAGTGTCTCTCCTACAGTAGTGTCACGATGCCTCTGTGTCTCCTTCAGCAGAGTCACGATGCCTCAGTGTCTCTCCTACAGCAGAGTCACGATGCCTCAGTGTCTCTCCTACAGCAGAGTCACGATGCCTCAGTGTCTCCTACAGCAGAGTCAAGATGCCTCAGTGTCTCCTACAGCAGTGTCACGATGCCTCAGTGTCTCCTACAGCAGTGTCACGATGCCTCAGTGTCTCCTACAGCAGTGTCACGATGCCTGTGTCTCCTACAGCAGAGTCACGATGCCTCAGTGTCTCTCCTACAGCAGAGTCACGATGCCTCAGTGTCTCTCCTACAGCAGAGTCACGATGCCTCAGTGTCTCTCCTACAGCAGTGTCACGATGCCTCAGTGTCTCCTACAGCAGTGTCACGATGCCTCAGTGTCTTTCCTACAGCAGTGTCACGATGCCTCAGTGTCTCCTACAGCAGAGTCACGATGCCTCTGTGTCTCTCCTACAGCAGAGTCACGATGCCTCAGTGTCTCTCCTACAGCAGTGTCACGATGCCTCAGTGTCTCCTACAGCAGTGTCACAATGCCTGAGTGTCTCTCTTACAGCAGAGTCACGATGCCTCAGTGTGTCTCCTACAGCAGTGTCACGATGCCTCAGTGTCTCCTACAGCAGTGTCACGATGCCTCAGTGTCTCTCCTACAGCAGAGTCACGATGCCTCAGTGTCTCTCCTACAGCAGTGTCACGATGCCTCAGTGTCTCCTACAGCAGAGTCACGATGCCTCAGTGTCTCCTACAGCAGTGTCACGATGCCTGTGTCTCCTACAGCAGAGTCACGATGCCTCAGTGTCTCTCCTACAGCAGAGTCACGATGCCTCAGTGTCTCTCCTACAGCAGAGTCACGATGCCTCAGTGTCTCTCCTACAGCAGTGTCACGATGCCTCAGTGTCTCCTACAGCAGTGTCACGATGCCTCGGTGTCTCTCCTACAGCAGTGTCACGATGCCTCAGTGTCTCCTACAGCAGAGTCACGATGCCTCAGTGTCTCTCCTACAGCAGAGTCACGATGCCTCAGTGTCTCTCCTACAGCAGTGTCACGATGCCTCAGTGTCTCCTACAGCAGAGTCACGATGCCTCAGTGTCTCTCCTACAGCAGAGTCACGATGCCTCAGTGTCTCTCCTACAGCAGAGTCACGATGTCTCAGTGTCTCCTACAGCAGTGTCACGATGCCTCAGTGTGTCTCCTACAGTAGTGTCACGATGCCTCAGTGTCTCTCCTACAGCAGTGTCACGATGCCTCAGTGTGTCTCCTACAGCAGAGTCACGATGCCTCAGTGTCTCTCCTACAGCAGTGTCACGATGCCTCAGTGTCTCCTACAGCAGTGTCACGATGCCTGTGTCTCCTACAGCAGAGTCACGATGCCTGTGTCTCCTACAGCAGAGTCACGATGCCTGTGTCTCCTACAGCAGAGTCACGATGCCTCAGTGTCTCCTACAGCAGTGTCACGATGCCTCAGTGTCTCTCCTACAGCAGAGTCACGATGCCTCAGTGTGTCTCCTACAGCAGAGTCACGATGTCTCAGTGTCTCTCCTACAGCAGTGTCACGATGCCTCAGTGTCTCTCTTACAGCAGAGTCACGATGTCTCAGTGTCTCTCCTACAGCAGTGTCACGATGCCTCAGTGTCTCCTACAGTAGTGTCACGATGTCTAAGTGTCTCTCCTACAGCAGTGTCACAATGCCTCAGTGTCTCTCCTACAGCAGTGTCACGATGCCTCAGTGTCTCCTACAGCAGAGTCACGATGCCTCAGTGTCTCTCCTACAGTAGTGTCACGATGCCTCTGTGTCTCCAACAGCAGTGTCACGATGCCTCAGTGTCTCTCCTACAGCAGAGTCACGATGCCTCAGTGTCTCTCCTACAGCAGTGTCACGATGCCTCAGTGTCTCCTACAGCAGAGTCACGATGCCTCAGTGTCTCCAACAGCAGAGTCACGATGCCTCAGTGTCTCTCCTACAGTAGTGTCACGATGCCTCTGTGTCTCCTTCAGCAGAGTCACGATGCCTCAGTGTCTCTCCTACAGCAGAGTCACGATGCCTCAGTGTCTCTCCTACAGCAGAGTCACGATGCCTCAGTGTCTCCTACAGCAGAGTCAAGATGCCTCAGTGTCTCCTACAGCAGTGTCACGATGCCTCAGTGTCTCCTACAGCAGTGTCACGATGCCTCAGTGTCTCCTACAGCAGTGTCACGATGCCTGTGTCTCCTACAGCAGAGTCACGATGCCTCAGTGTCTCTCCTACAGCAGAGTCACGATGCCTCAGTGTCTCTCCTACAGCAGTGTCACGATGCCTCAGTGTCTCCTACAGCAGTGTCACGATGCCTCAGTGTCTTTCCTACAGCAGTGTCACGATGCCTCAGTGTCTCCTACAGCAGAGTCACGATGCCTCTGTGTCTCTCCTACAGCAGAGTCACGATGCCTCAGTGTCTCTCCTACAGCAGTGTCACGATGCCTCAGTGTCTCCTACAGCAGTGTCACAATGCCTCAGTGTCTCTCTTACAGCAGAGTCACGATGCCTCAGTGTGTCTCCTACAGCAGTGTCACGATGCCTCAGTGTCTCCTACAGCAGTGTCACGATGCCTCAGTGTCTCTCCTACAGCAGAGTCACGATGTCTCAGTGTCTCCTACAGCAGTGTCACGATGCCTCAGTGTGTCTCCTACAGCAGTGTCACGATGCCTCAGTGTCTCCTACAGCAGAGTCACGATGCCTCAGTGTCTCTCTTACAGTAGTGTCACGATGCCTCAGTGTCTCTCCTACAGCAGTGTCACGATGCCTCAGTGTGTCTCCTACAGCAGAGTCACGATGCCTCAGTGTCTCTCCTACAGCAGAGTCACGATGCCTCAGTGTCTTTCCTACAGCAGAGTCACGATGCCTCAGTGTCTCTCCTACAGCAGTGTCACGATGCCTCAGTGTCTCCTACAGCAGTGTCACGATGCCTCAGTGTCTCTCCTACAGCAGTGTCACGATGCCTCAGTGTCTCTCCTACAGCAGAGTCACGATGTCTCAGTGTCTCTCCTACAGCAGAGTCACGATGTCTCAGTGTCTCTCTTACAGCAGTGTCACGATGCCTCAGTGTCTCTCCTACAGCAGTGTCACGATGCCTCAGTGTCTCCTACAGCAGAGTCACGATGCCTCAGTGTCTCTCCTACAGCAGTGTCACGATGCCTCAGTGTCTCCTACAGCAGTGTCACGATGCCTCGGTGTCTCTCCTACAGCAGAGTCACGATGCCTCGGTGTCTCTCCTACAGCAGAGTCACGATGCCTCAGTGTCTCTCCTACAGCAGAGTCACGATGTCTAAGTGTCTCCTACAGCAGAGTCACGATGCCTCAGTGTCTCCTACAGCAGTGTCACGATGCCTCATTGTGTCTCCTACAGCAGTGTCACGATGCCTCAGTGTCTCCTACAGCAGTGTCACGATGTCTCAGTGTCTCTCCTACAGCAGAGTCACGATGCCTCAGTGTCTCTCCTACAGCAGAGTCACAATGCCTCAGTGTCTCTCTTACAGTAGTGTCACGATGCCTCAGTGTCTCTCTTACAGTAGTGTCACGATGCCTCAGTGTCTCTCCTACAGCAGTGTCACGATGCCTCAGTGTCTCTCCTACAGCAGAGTCACTATGCCTCAGTGTCTCTCCTACAGTAGTGTCACGATGCCTCTGTGTCTCTCCTACAGCAGTGTCACGATGTCTCAGTGTCTCTCCTACAGCACATCACGATGTCTCAGTGTCTCCTACAGCAGTGTCACGATGCCTCAGTGTCTCTCCTACAGCAGAGTCACGATGCCTCAGTGTGTCTCCTACAGCAGAGTCACGATGTCTCAGTGTCTCTCCTACAGCAGTGTCACGATGCCTCAGTGTCTCTCTTACAGCAGAGTCACGATGTCTCAGTGTCTCTCCTACAGCAGTGTCACGATGCCTCAGTGTCTCCTACAGTAGTGTCACGATGTCTCAGTGTCTCTCCTACAGTAGTGTCACAATGCCTCAGTGTCTCTCCTACAGCAGTGTTACGATGCCTCAGTGTCTCCTACAGCAGTGTCACGATGCCTCAGTGTCTCCTACAGCAGAGTCACGATGCCTCAGTGTCTCTCCTACAGTAGTGTCACGATGCCTCTGTGTCTCCTACAGCAGTGTCACGATGCCTCAGTGTCTCTCCTACAGCAGTGTCACGATGCCTCAGTGTCTCCTACAGCAGAGTCACGATGCCTCATTGTCTCTCCTACAGCAGTGTCACGATGCCTCAGTGTCTCCTACAGCAGAGTCACGATGCCTCAGTGTCTCCTACAGCAGAGTCACGATGCCTCAGTGTCTCTCCTACAGTAGTGTCACGATGCCTCTGTGTCTCCTACAGCAGAGTCACGATGCCTCAGTGTCTCTCCTACAGCAGAGTCACGATGCCTCAGTGTCTCTCCTACAGCAGAGTCACGATGCCTCAGTGTCTCCTACAGCAGAGTCACGATGCCTCAGTGTCTCCTACAGCAGTGTCACGATGTCTCAGTGTCTCTCCTACAGCAGTGTCACGATGTCTCAGTGTCTCCTACAGCAGTCACGATGCCTCAGTCTCTCCTACAGCAGTGTCACGATGCCTCTGTGTCTCCTACAGCAGTGTCACGATGCCTCAGTGTGTCTCCTACAGCAGTGTCACGATGCCTCAGTGTCTCCTACAGCAGTGTCACGATGCCTCAGTGTCTCTCTTACAGTAGTGTCACGATGCCTCAGTGTCTCTCCTACAGCAGTGTCACGATGCCTCAGTGTCTCCTACAGCAGAGTCACGATGCCTCAGTGTCTCTCTTACAGTAGTGTCACGATGCCTCAGTGTCTCTCCTACAGCAGTGTCACGATGCCTCAGTGTCTCTCCTACAGCAGTGTCACGATGCCTCAGTGTCTCTCCTACAGCAGAGTCACGATGCCTCTGTGTCTCCTACAGCAGTGTCACGATGTCTCTGTGTCTCCTACAGCAGTGTCACGATGTCTCAGTGTCTCTCCTACAGCAGAGTCACGATGCCTCTGTGTCTCCTACAGCAGTGTCACGATGTCTCTGTGTCTCCTACAGCAGTGTCACGATGTCTCAGTGTCTCCTACAGCAGAGTCACGATGCCTCTGTGTCTCCTACAGCAGTGTCACGATGCCTCTGTGTCTCCTACAGCAGAGTCACGATGTCTCAGTGTCTCTCCTACAGCAGAGTCACGATGCCTCAGTGTCTCTCCTACAGCAGAGTCACGATGCCTCAGTGTCTCTCCTACAGCAGAGTCACGATGCCTCAGTGTCTCTCTTACAGCAGAGTCACGATGCCTCAGTGTCTCTCTTACAGCAGAGTCACGATGCCTCAGTGTCTCCTACAGCAGAGTCACGATGCCTCAGTGTCTCCTACAGCAGTGTCACGATGCCTCAGTGTCTCCTACAGCAGAGTCACGATGCCTCAGTGTCTCTCCTACAGCAGAGTCACGATGCCTCAGTGTCTCTCCTACAGCAGAGTCATGATGCCTCAGTGTCTCTCTTACAGCAGAGTCATGATGCCTCAGTGTCTCCTACAGCAGAGTCACGATGCCTCAGTGTCTCCTACAGCAGTGTCACGATGCCTCAGTGTCTCCTACAGCAGAGTCACGATGCCTCAGTGTCTCCTACAGCAGAGTCACGATGCCTCAGTGTCTCTCCTACAGCAGAGTCACGATGCCTCAGTGTCTCTCCTACAGTAGTGTCACGATGCCTCAGTGTCTCTCCTACAGCAGTGTCACGATGCCTCAGTGTCTCTCCTACAGCAGTGTCACGATGCCTCTGTGTCTCCTACAGCAGTGTCACGATGCCTCAGTGTCTCTCCTACAGCAGAGTCACGATGCCTCAGTGTCTCTCTTACAGTAGTGTCACGATGCCTCAGTGTCTCTCCTACAGCAGAGTCACGATGCCTCAGTGTCTCTCCTACAGCAGAGTCACGATGCCTCAGTGTCTCTCCTACAGCAGTGTCACGATGCCTCAGTGTCTCTCCTACAGTAGTGTCACGATGCCTCAGTGTCTCTACTACAGCAGAGTCACGATGCCTCAGTGTCTCCTACAGCAGTGTCACGATGTCTCAGTGTCTCCTACAGCAGAGTCACGATGCCTCAGTGTCTCTCCTACAGCAGAGTCACGATGCCTCAGTGTCTCTCCTACAGCAGAGTCACGATGCCTCAGTGTCTCTCCTACAGCAGAGTCACGATGCCTCAGTGTCTCTCCTACAGCAGTGTCACGATGCCTCAGTGTCTCTCTTACAGCAGAGTCACGATGCCTCAGTGTGTCTCCTACAGCAGAGTCACGATGCCTCAGTGTCTCCTACAGCAGAGTCACGATGCCTCAGTGTCTCTCCTACAGCAGTGTCACGATGCCTCAGTGTCTCTCCTACAGCAGAGTCACGATGCCTCAGTGTCTCTCCTACAGCAGTGTCACGATGCCTCAGTGTCTCTCCTACAGCAGTGTCACGATGCCTCAGTGTCTCCTACAGCAGAGTCACAAGGCCTCAGTGTCTCCTACAGCAGAGTCACGATGCCTCAGTGTCTCTCCTACAGCAGTGTCACGATGCCTCAGTGTCTCCTACAGCAGAGTCACGATGCCTCAGTGTCTCCTACAGCAGAGTCGCGATGCCTCTGTGTCTCCTACAGCAGTGTCACGATGCCTCAGTGTCTCCTACAGCAGAGTCGCGATGCCTCAGTGTCTCCTACAGTAGTGTCACGATGCCTCAGTGTCTCTCCTACAGCAGTGTCACGATGCCTCTGTGTCTCCTACAGCAGAGTCACGATGCCTCAGTGTCTCTCCTACAGCAGAGTCACGATGCCTCTGTGTCTCCTACAGCAGAGTCACGATGCCTCAGTGTCTCTCCTACAGCAGTGTCACGATGCCTCAGTGTCTCTCCTACAGTAGTGTCACGATGCCTCAGTGTCTCTACTACAGCAGAGTCACGATGCCTCAGTGTCTCCTACAGCAGTGTCACGATGTCTCAGTGTCTCCTACAGCAGAGTCACGATGCCTCAGTGTCTCTCTTACAGTAGTGTCACGATGCCTCAGTGTCTCTCCTACAGCAGAGTCACGATGCCTCAGTGTCTCTCCTACAGCAGAGTCACGATGCCTCAGTGTCTCTCCTACAGCAGAGTCACGATGCCTCAGTGTCTCTCCTACAGCAGAGTCACGATGCCTCAGTGTCTCTCCTACAGCAGAGTCACGATGCCTCAGTGTCTCTCCTACAGCAGTGTCACGATGCCTCAGTGTCTCTCTTACAGCAGAGTCACGATGCCTCAGTGTGTCTCCTACAGCAGAGTCACGATGCCTCAGTGTCTCCTACAGCAGAGTCACGATGCCTCAGTGTCTCTCCTACAGCAGTGTCACGATGCCTCAGTGTCTCTCCTACAGCAGAGTCACGATGCCTCAGTGTCTCTCCTACAGCAGTGTCACGATGCCTCAGTGTCTCTCCTACAGCAGTGTCACGATGCCTCAGTGTCTCCTACAGCAGAGTCACAAGGCCTCAGTGTCTCCTACAGCAGAGTCACGATGCCTCAGTGTCTCTCCTACAGCAGTGTCACGATGCCTCAGTGTCTCCTACAGCAGAGTCACGATGCCTCAGTGTCTCCTACAGCAGAGTCGCGATGCCTCTGTGTCTCCTACAGCAGTGTCACGATGCCTCAGTGTCTCCTACAGCAGAGTCGCGATGCCTCAGTGTCTCCTACAGTAGTGTCACGATGCCTCAGTGTCTCTCCTACAGCAGTGTCACGATGCCTCTGTGTCTCCTACAGCAGAGTCACGATGCCTCAGTGTCTCTCCTACAGCAGAGTCACGATGCCTCTGTGTCTCCTACAGCAGAGTCACGATGCCTCAGTGTCTCCTACAGCAGAGTCGCGATACCTCAGTGTCTCCTACAGCAGTCACGATGCCTCAGTCTCTCCTACAGCAGTGTCACGATGCCTCTGTGTCTCCTACAGCAGTGTCACGATGCCTCAGTGTGTCTCCTACAGCAGTGTCACGATGCCTCAGTGTCTCTTACAGCAGTGTCACGATGCCTCAGTGTCTCTCTTACAGTAGTGTCACGATGCCTCAGTGTCTCTCCTACAGCAGTGTCACGATGCCTCAGTGTCTCCTACAGCAGAGTCACGATGCCTCAGTGTCTCTCTTACAGTAGTGTCACGATGCCTCAGTGTCTCTCCTACAGCAGTGTCACGATGCCTCAGTGTCTCTCCTACAGTAGTGTCACGATGCCTCAGTGTCTGTCCTACAGCAGTGTCACGATGCCTCTGTGTCTCCTACAGCAGAGTCACGATGCCTCTGTGTCTCCTACAGCAGAGTCACGATGCCTCTGTGTCTCCTACAGCAGAGTCACGATGCCTCTGTGTCTCCTACAGCAGTGTCACGATGCCTCTGTGTCTCCTACAGCAGAGTCACGATGTCTCAGTGTGTCTCCTACAGCAGTGTCACGGTGCCTCAGTGTCTCCTACAGCAGAGTCACGATGCCTCAGTGTCTCTCCTACAGCAGAGTCACGATGCCT
This sequence comes from Atractosteus spatula, assembly GCF_055471065.1. NCBI lineage: Eukaryota > Metazoa > Chordata > Actinopteri > Semionotiformes > Lepisosteidae > Atractosteus > Atractosteus spatula. The sequence goes on from NC_142722.1 coordinate 3,785,975, forward strand.
CAGTGTCTCTCCTACAGCAGAGTCACGATGCCTCAGTGTCTCTCTTACAGCAGAGTCACGATGCCTCAGTGTCTCCTACAGCAGAGTCACGATGCCTCAGTGTCTCCTACAGCAGTGTCACGATGCCTCAGTGTCTCCTACAGCAGAGTCACGATGCCTCAGTGTCTCTCCTACAGCAGAGTCACGATGCCTCAGTGTCTCTCCTACAGCAGAGTCACGATGCCTCAGTGTCTCCTACAGCAGTCACGATGCCTCAGTGTCTCCTACAGCAGTGTCACGATGTCTCAGTGTCTCTCCTACAGCAGTGTCACGATGTCTCAGTGTCTCTCCTACAGCAGTCACGATGCCTCAGTCTCTCCTACAGCAGTGTCACGATGCCTCTGTGTCTCCTACAGCAGTGTCACGATGCCTCAGCGTGTCTCCTACAGCAGAGTCACGATGCCTCAGTGTCTCCTACAGCAGTGTCACGATGTCTCAGTGTCTCTCCTACAGCAGTGTCACGATGTCTCAGTGTCTCCTACAGCAGTCACGATGCCTCAGTCTCTCCTACAGCAGTGTCACGATGCCTCTGTGTCTCCTACAGCAGTGTCACGATGCCTCAGTGTGTCTCCTACAGCAGTGTCACGATGTCTCAGTGTCTCCTACAGCAGTCACGATGCCTCAGTCTCTCCTACAGCAGTGTCACGATGCCTCTGTGTCTCCTACAGCAGTGTCACGATGCCTCAGTGTGTCTCCTACAGCAGAGTCACGATGTCTCAGTGTCTCTCCTACAGCAGTGTCACGGTGCCTCAGTGTCTCCTACAGCAGAGTCACGATGCCTCAGTGTCTCTCCTACAGCAGAGTCACGATGCCTCAGTGTCTCTCCTACAGCAGAGTCATGATGCCTCAGTGTCTCTCTTACAGCAGAGTCACGATGCCTCAGTGTCTCCTACAGCAGAGTCACGATGTCTCAGTGTCTCTCCTACAGTAGTGTCACGATGTCTCAGTGTCTCTCCTACAGCAGTGTCACAATGCCTCAGTGTCTCTCCTACAGCAGTGTCACGATGCCTCAGTGTCTCCTACAGCAGAGTCACGATGCCTCAGTGTCTCTCCTCCAGTAGTGTCACGATGCCTCTGTGTCTCCTACAGCAGTGTCACGATGCCTCAGTGTCTCTCCTACAGCAGTGTCACGATGCCTCAGTGTCTCCTACAGCAGAGTCACGATGCCTCAGTGTCTCTCCTACAGCAGTGTCACGATGCCTCAGTGTCTCCTACAGCAGAGTCACGATGCCTCAGTGTCTCCTACAGCAGAGTCACGATGCCTCAGTGTCTCTCCTACAGTAGTGTCACGATGCCTCTGTGTCTCCTACAGCAGAGTCACGATGCCTCAGTGTCTCTCCTACAGCAGAGTCACGATGCCTCAGTGTCTCTCCTACAGCAGAGTCACGATGCCTCAGTGTCTCCTACAGCAGAGTCACGATGCCTCAGTGTCTCCTACAGCAGTGTCACGATGTCTCAGTGTCTCTCCTAGAGCAGTGTCACGATGTCTCAGTGTCTCCTACAGCAGTCACGATGCCTCAGTCTCTCCTACAGCAGTGTCACGATGCCTCTGTGTCTCCTACAGCAGTGTCACGATGCCTCAGTGTGTCTCCTACAGCAGTGTCACGATGCCTCAGTGTCTCTCTTATAGTAGTGTCACGATGCCTCAGTGTCTCTCCTACAGCAGTGTCACGATGCCTCAGTGTCTCCTACAGCAGAGTCACGATGCCTCAGTGTCTCTCTTACAGTAGTGTCACGATGCCTCAGTGTCTCTCCTACAGCAGTGTCACGATGCCTCAGTGTCTCTCCTACAGTAGTGTCACGATGCCTCAGTGTCTCTCCTACAGCAGTGTCACGATGCCTCAGTGTCTCTCCTACAGCAGAGTCACGATGCCTCTGTGTCTCCTACAGCAGTGTCACGATGCCTCTGTCTCCTACAGCAGTGTCACGATGTCTCAGTGTCTCCTACAGCAGAGTCACGATGCCTCTGTGTCTCCTACAGCAGAGTCACGATGCCTCTGTGTCTCCTACAGCAGTGTCACGATGCCTCTGTGTCTCCTACAGCAGTGTCACGATGCCTCTGTGTCTCCTACAGCAGAGTCACGATGTCTCAGTGTCTCTCCTACAGCAGTGTCACGATGCCTCAGTGTCTCCTACAGCAGAGTCACGATGCCTCAGTGTCTCTCCTACAGCAGAGTCACGATGCCTCAGTGTCTCTCCTATAGCAGTGTCACGATGCCTCAGTGTCTCTCCTACAGCAGTGTCACGATGCCTCTGTGTCTCCTACAGCAGTGTCACGATGCCTCAGTGTCTCCTACAGCAGAGTCACGATGCCTCAGTGTCTCTCTTACAGTAGTGTCACGATGCCTCAGTGTCTCTCCTACAGCAGAGTCACGATGCCTCAGTGTCTCTCCTACAGCAGAGTCACGATGCCTCAGTGTCTCTCCTACAGCAGTGTCACGATGCCTCAGTGTCTCTCCTACAGCAGAGTCACGATGCCTCAGTGTCTCTCCTACAGCAGAGTCACGATGCCTCAGTGTCTCTCCTACAGCAGTGTCACGATGCCTCAGTGTCTCTCCTACAGTAGTGTCACGATGTCTCAGTGTCTCTCCTACAGCAGAGTCACGATGCCTCAGTGTCTCCTACAGCAGAGTCACGATGCCTCAGTGTCTCTCCTACAGCAGTGTCACGATGCCTCAGTGTCTCCTACAGCAGTGTCACGATGCCTCAGTGTCTCCTACAGCAGTGTCACGATGCCTGTGTCTCCTACAGCAGAGTCACGATGCCTGTGTCTCCTACAGCAGAGTCACGATGCCTGTGTCTCCTACAGCAGAGTCACGATGCCTCAGTGTCTCTCCTACAGCAGAGTCACGATGCCTCAGTGTCTCTCCTACAGCAGAGTCACGATGCCTCAGTGTCTCTCCTACAGCAGTGTCACGATGCCTCAGTGTCTCCTACAGCAGTGTCACGATGCCTCAGTGTCTCTCCTACAGCAGTGTCACGATGCCTCAGTGTCTCTCCTACAGCAGAGTCACGATGTCTCAGTGTCTCTCCTACAGCAGAGTCACGATGTCTCAGTGTCTCTCTTACAGCAGTGTCACGATGCCTCAGTGTCTCTCCTACAGCAGTGTCACGATGCCTCAGTGTCTCCTACAGCAGAGTCACGATGCCTCAGTGTCTCTCCTACAGCAGTGTCACGATGCCTCAGTGTCTCATACAGCAGTGTCACGATGCCTCGGTGTCTCTCCTACAGCAGAGTCACGATGCCTCAGTGTCTCTCCTACAGCAGAGTCACGATGCCTCAGTGTCTCTCCTACAGCAGAGTCACGATGTCTCAGTGTCTCCTACAGCAGAGTCACGATGCCTCAGTGTCTCCTACAGCAGTGTCACGATGCCTCATTGTGTCTCCTACAGCAGTGTCACGATGCCTCAGTGTCTTTCCTACAGCAGTGTCACGATGCCTCAGTGTCTCCTACAGTAGTGTCACGATGCCTCAGTGTCTCTCCTACAGCAGTGTCACGATGCCTCTGTGTCTCCTACAGCTGAGTCACGATGCCTCAGTGTCTCCTACAGCAGAGTCGCGATGCCTCAGTGTCTCCTACAGTAGTGTCACGATGCCTCAGTGTCTCTCCTACAGCAGTGTCACGATGCCTCTGTGTCTCCTACAGCAGAGTCACGATGCCTCAGTGTCTCTCCTACAGCAGAGTCACGATGCCTCTGTGTCTCCTACAGCAGAGTCACGATGCCTCTGTGTCTCCTACAGCAGAGTCACGATGCCTCAGTGTCTCTCCTACAGTAGTGTCATGATGCCTCAGTGTCTCCTACAGCAGTGTCACGATGCCTCAGTGTCTCCTACAGCAGAGTCACGATGCCTCTGTGTCTCCTACAGCAGAGTCGCGATGCCTCTGTGTCTCCTACAGCAGAGTCACGATGCCTCAGTGTCTCCTACAGTAGTGTCACGATGCCTCAGTGTCTCCTACAGCAGTGTCACGATGCCTCAGTGTCTCTCCTACAGCAGAGTCACGATGCCTCAGTGTGTCTCCTACAGCAGAGTCACGATGTCTCAGTGTCTCTCCTACAGCAGTGTCACGATGCCTCAGTGTCTCTCTTACAGCAGAGTCACGATGTCTCAGTGTCTCTCCTACAGCAGTGTCACGATGCCTCAGTGTCTCCTACAGTAGTGTCACGATGTCTCAGTGTCTCTCCTACAGCAGTGTCACAATGCCTCAGTGTCTCTCCTACAGCAGTGTCACAATGCCTCAGTGTCTCCTACAGCAGAGTCACGATGCCTCAGTGTCTCTCCTACAGTAGTGTCACGATGCCTCTGTGTCTCCAACAGCAGTGTCACGATGCCTCAGTGTCTCTCCTACAGCAGAGTCACGATGCCTCAGTGTCTCTCCTACAGCAGTGTCACGATGCCTCAGTGTCTCCTACAGCAGAGTCACGATGCCTCAGTGTCTCCAACAGCAGAGTCACGATGCCTCAGTGTCTCTCCTACAGTAGTGTCACGATGCCTCTGTGTCTCCTTCAGCAGAGTCACGATGCCTCAGTGTCTCTCCTACAGCAGAGTCACGATGCCTCAGTGTCTCTCCTACAGCAGAGTCACGATGCCTCAGTGTCTCCTACAGCAGAGTCAAGATGCCTCAGTGTCTCCTACAGCAGTGTCACGATGCCTCAGTGTCTCCTACAGCAGTGTCACGATGCCTCAGTGTCTCCTACAGCAGTGTCACGATGCCTGTGTCTCCTACAGCAGAGTCACGATGCCTCAGTGTCTCTCCTACAGCAGAGTCACGATGCCTCAGTGTCTCTCCTACAGCAGAGTCACGATGCCTCAGTGTCTCTCCTACAGCAGTGTCACGATGCCTCAGTGTCTCCTACAGCAGTGTCACGATGCCTCAGTGTCTTTCCTACAGCAGTGTCACGATGCCTCAGTGTCTCCTACAGCAGAGTCACGATGCCTCAGTGTCTCTCCTACAGTAGTGTCACGATGCCTCAGTGTCTCCTACAGCAGTGTCACGATGCCTCAGTGTCTCTCCTACAGCAGTGTCACGATGCCTCAGTGTCTCTCCTACAGCAGAGTCACGATGTCTCAGTGTCTCTCCTACAGCAGAGTCACGATGTCTCAGTGTCTCTCTTACAGCAGTGTCACGATGCCTCAGTGTCTCTCCTACAGCAGTGTCACGATGCCTCAGTGTCTCCTACAGCAGAGTCACGATGCCTCAGTGTCTCTCCTACAGCAGTGTCACGATGCCTCAGTGTCTCCTACAGCAGTGTCACGATGCCTCGGTGTCTCTCCTACAGCAGAGTCACGATGCCTCGGTGTCTCTCCTACAGCAGAGTCACGATGCCTCAGTGTCTCTCCTACAGCAGAGTCACGATGTCTAAGTGTCTCCTACAGCAGAGTCACGATGCCTCAGTGTCTCCTACAGCAGTGTCACGATGCCTCATTGTGTCTCCTACAGCAGTGTCACGATGCCTCAGTGTCTCCTACAGCAGTGTCACGATGTCTCAGTGTCTCTCCTACAGCAGAGTCACGATGCCTCAGTGTCTCTCCTACAGCAGAGTCACAATGCCTCAGTGTCTCTCTTACAGTAGTGTCACGATGCCTCAGTGTCTCTCTTACAGTAGTGTCACGATGCCTCAGTGTCTCTCCTACAGCAGTGTCACGATGCCTCAGTGTCTCTCCTACAGCAGAGTCACTATGCCTCAGTGTCTCTCCTACAGTAGTGTCACGATGCCTCTGTGTCTCTCCTACAGCAGTGTCACGATGTCTCAGTGTCTCTCCTACAGCACATCACGATGTCTCAGTGTCTCCTACAGCAGTGTCACGATGCCTCAGTGTCTCTCCTACAGCAGAGTCACGATGCCTCAGTGTGTCTCCTACAGCAGAGTCACGATGTCTCAGTGTCTCTCCTACAGCAGTGTCACGATGCCTCAGTGTCTCTCTTACAGCAGAGTCACGATGTCTCAGTGTCTCTCCTACAGCAGTGTCACGATGCCTCAGTGTCTCCTACAGTAGTGTCACGATGTCTCAGTGTCTCTCCTACAGTAGTGTCACAATGCCTCAGTGTCTCTCCTACAGCAGTGTTACGATGCCTCAGTGTCTCCTACAGCAGTGTCACGATGCCTCAGTGTCTCCTACAGCAGAGTCACGATGCCTCAGTGTCTCTCCTACAGTAGTGTCACGATGCCTCTGTGTCTCCTACAGCAGTGTCACGATGCCTCAGTGTCTCTCCTACAGCAGTGTCACGATGCCTCAGTGTCTCCTACAGCAGAGTCACGATGCCTCATTGTCTCTCCTACAGCAGTGTCACGATGCCTCAGTGTCTCCTACAGCAGAGTCACGATGCCTCAGTGTCTCCTACAGCAGAGTCACGATGCCTCAGTGTCTCTCCTACAGTAGTGTCACGATGCCTCTGTGTCTCCTACAGCAGAGTCACGATGCCTCAGTGTCTCTCCTACAGCAGAGTCACGATGCCTCAGTGTCTCTCCTACAGCAGAGTCACGATGCCTCAGTGTCTCCTACAGCAGAGTCACGATGCCTCAGTGTCTCCTACAGCAGTGTCACGATGTCTCAGTGTCTCTCCTACAGCAGTGTCACGATGTCTCAGTGTCTCCTACAGCAGTCACGATGCCTCAGTCTCTCCTACAGCAGTGTCACGATGCCTCTGTGTCTCCTACAGCAGTGTCACGATGCCTCAGTGTGTCTCCTACAGCAGTGTCACGATGCCTCAGTGTCTCCTACAGCAGTGTCACGATGCCTCAGTGTCTCTATTACAGTAGTGTCACGATGCCTCAGTGTCTCTCCTACAGCAGTGTCACGATGCCTCAGTGTCTCCTACAGCAGAGTCACGATGCCTCAGTGTCTCTCTTACAGTAGTGTCACGATGCCTCAGTGTCTCTCCTACAGCAGTGTCACGATGCCTCAGTGTCTCTCCTACAGTAGTGTCACGATGCCTCAGTGTCTCTCCTACAGCAGTGTCACGATGCCTCAGTGTCTCTCCTACAGCAGAGTCACGATGCCTCTGTGTCTCCTACAGCAGTGTCACGATGTCTCTGTGTCTCCTACAGCAGTGTCACGATGTCTCAGTGTCTCTCCTACAGCAGAGTCACGATGCCTCTGTGTCTCCTACAGCAGTGTCACGATGTCTCTGTGTCTCCTACAGCAGTGTCACGATGTCTCAGTGTCTCCTACAGCAGAGTCACGATGCCTCTGTGTCTCCTACAGCAGAGTCACGATGCCTCTGTGTCTCCTACAGCAGAGTCACGATGCCTCTGTGTCTCCTACAGCAGTGTCACGATGCCTCTGTGTCTCCTACAGCAGAGTCACGATGTCTCAGTGTCTCTCCTACAGCAGAGTCACGATGCCTCAGTGTCTCTCCTACAGCAGAGTCACGATGCCTCAGTGTCTCTCCTACAGCAGAGTCACGATGCCTCAGTGTCTCTCTTACAGCAGAGTCACGATGCCTCAGTGTCTCCTACAGCAGAGTCACGATGCCTCAGTGTCTCCTACAGCAGTGTCACGATGCCTCAGTGTCTCCTACAGCAGAGTCACGATGCCTCAGTGTCTCTCCTACAGCAGAGTCACGATGCCTCAGTGTCTCTCCTACAGCAGAGTCATGATGCCTCAGTGTCTCTCTTACAGCAGAGTCATGATGCCTCAGTGTCTCCTACAGCAGAGTCACGATGCCTCAGTGTCTCCTACAGCAGTGTCACGATGCCTCAGTGTCTCCTACAGCAGAGTCACGATGCCTCAGTGTCTCTCCTACAGCAGAGTCACGATGCCTCAGTGTCTCTCCTACAGCAGAGTCACGATATCTCAGTGTCTCTCCTACAGCAGAGTCACGATGTCTCAGTGTCTCCTACAGCAGTGTCACGATGCCTCAGTGTGTCTCCTACAGCAGTGTCACGATGCCTCAGTGTCTCCTACAGCAGAGTCACGATGCCTCAGTGTCTCTCTTACAGTAGTGTCACGATGCCTCAGTGTCTCTCCTACAGCAGTGTCACGATGCCTCAGTGTGTCTCCTACAGCAGAGTCACGATGCCTCAGTGTCTCTCCTACAGCAGTGTCACGATGCCTCAGTGTCTCCTACAGCAGTGTCACGATGCCTCAGTGTCTCCTACAGCAGTGTCACGATGCCTGTGTCTCCTACAGCAGAGTCACGATGCCTGTGTCTCCTACAGCAGAGTCACGATGCCTGTGTCTCCTACAGCAGAGTCACGATGCCTCAGTGTCTCTCCTACAGCAGAGTCACGATGCCTCAGTGTCTCTCCTACAGCAGAGTCACGATGCCTCAGTGTCTCTCCTACAGCAGTGTCACGATGCCTCAGTGTCTCCTACAGCAGTGTCACGATGCCTCAGTGTCTCTCCTACAGCAGTGTCACGATGCCTCAGTGTCTCTCCTACAGCAGAGTCACGATGTCTCAGTGTCTCTCCTACAGCAGAGTCACGATGTCTCAGTGTCTCTCTTACAGCAGTGTCACGATGCCTCAGTGTCTCTCCTACAGCAGTGTCACGATGCCTCAGTGTCTCCTACAGCAGAGTCACGATGCCTCAGTGTCTCTCCTACAGCAGTGTCACGATGCCTCAGTGTCTCCTACAGCAGTGTCACGATGCCTCGGTGTCTCTCCTACAGCAGAGTCACGATGCCTCAGTGTCTCTCCTACAGCAGAGTCACGATGTCTCAGTGTCTCCTACAGCAGAGTCACGATGCCTCAGTGTCTCCTACAGCAGTGTCACGATGCCTCATTGTGTCTCCTACAGCAGTGTCACGATGCCTCAGTGTCTTTCCTACAGCAGTGTCACGATGCCTCAGTGTCTCCTACAGTAGTGTCACGATGCCTCAGTGTCTCTCCTACAGCAGTGTCACGATGCCTCTGTGTCTCCTACAGCTGAGTCACGATGCCTCAGTGTCTCCTACAGCAGAGTCGCGATGCCTCAGTGTCTCCTACAGTAGTGTCACGATGCCTCAGTGTCTCTCCTACAGCAGTGTCACGATGCCTCTGTGTCTCCTACAGCAGAGTCACGATGCCTCAGTGTCTCTCCTACAGCAGAGTCACGATGCCTCTGTGTCTCCTACAGCAGAGTCACGATGCCTCTGTGTCTCCTACAGCAGAGTCACGATGCCTCAGTGTCTCTCCTACAGTAGTGTCATGATGCCTCTGTGTCTCCTACAGCAGTGTCACGATGCCTCAGTGTCTCCTACAGCAGAGTCACGATGCCTCTGTGTCTCCTACAGCAGAGTCGCGATGCCTCTGTGTCTCCTACAGCAGAGTCACGATGCCTCAGTGTCTCCTACAGTAGTGTCACGATGCCTCAGTGTCTCCTACAGCAGTGTCACGATGCCTCAGTGTCTCTCCTACAGCAGAGTCACGATGCCTCAGTGTGTCTCCTACAGCAGAGTCACGATGTCTCAGTGTCTCTCCTACAGCAGTGTCACGATGCCTCAGTGTCTCTCTTACAGCAGAGTCACGATGTCTCAGTGTCTCTCCTACAGCAGTGTCACGATGCCTCAGTGTCTCCTACAGTAGTGTCACGATGTCTCAGTGTCTCTCCTACAGCAGTGTCACAATGCCTCAGTGTCTCTCCTACAGCAGTGTCACGATGCCTCAGTGTCTCCTACAGCAGAGTCACGATGCCTCAGTGTCTCTCCTACAGTAGTGTCACGATGCCTCTGTGTCTCCAACAGCAGTGTCACGATGCCTCAGTGTCTCTCCTACAGCAGAGTCACGATGCCTCAGTGTCTCTCCTACAGCAGTGTCACGATGCCTCAGTGTCTCCTACAGCAGAGTCACGATGCCTCAGTGTCTCCAACAGCAGAGTCACGATGCCTCAGTGTCTCTCCTACAGTAGTGTCACGATGCCTCTGTGTCTCCTTCAGCAGAGTCACGATGCCTCAGTGTCTCTCCTACAGCAGAGTCACGATGCCTCAGTGTCTCTCCTACAGCAGAGTCACGATGCCTCAGTGTCTCCTACAGCAGAGTCAAGATGCCTCAGTGTCTCCTACAGCAGTGTCACGATGCCTCAGTGTCTCCTACAGCAGTGTCACGATGCCTCAGTGTCTCCTACAGCAGTGTCACGATGCCTGTGTCTCCTACAGCAGAGTCACGATGCCTCAGTGTCTCTCCTACAGCAGAGTCACGATGCCTCAGTGTCTCTCCTACAGCAGAGTCACGATGCCTCAGTGTCTCTCCTACAGCAGTGTCACGATGCCTCAGTGTCTCCTACAGCAGTGTCACGATGCCTCAGTGTCTTTCCTACAGCAGTGTCACGATGCCTCAGTGTCTCCTACAGCAGAGTCACGATGCCTCAGTGTCTCTCCTACAGCAGTGTCACGATGCCTCAGTGTCTCCTACAGCAGTGTCACGATGCCTCAGTGTCTCTCCTACAGCAGTGTCACGATGCCTCAGTGTCTCTCCTACAGCAGAGTCACGATGTCTCAGTGTCTCTCCTACAGCAGAGTCACGATGTCTCAGTGTCTCTCTTACAGCAGTGTCACGATGCCTCAGTGTCTCTCCTACAGCAGTGTCACGATGCCTCAGTGTCTCCTACAGCAGAGTCACGATGCCTCAGTGTCTCTCCTACAGCAGTGTCACGATGCCTCAGTGTCTCCTACAGCAGTGTCACGATGCCTCGGTGTCTCTCCTACAGCAGAGTCACGATGCCTCGGTGTCTCTCCTACAGCAGAGTCACGATGCCTCAGTGTCTCTCCTACAGCAGAGTCACAATGTCTAAGTGTCTCCTACAGCAGAGTCACGATGCCTCAGTGTCTCCTACAGCAGTGTCACGATGCCTCATTGTGTCTCCTACAGCAGTGTCACGATGCCTCAGTGTCTCCTACAGCAGTGTCACGATGTCTCAGTGTCTCTCCTACAGCAGAGTCACGATGCCTCAGTGTCTCTCCTACAGCAGAGTCACAATGCCTCAGTGTCTCTCTTACAGTAGTGTCACGATGCCTCAGTGTCTCTCTTACAGTAGTGTCACGATGCCTCAGTGTCTCTCCTACAGCAGTGTCACGATGCCTCAGTGTCTCTCCTACAGCAGAGTCACTATGCCTCAGTGTCTCTCCTACAGTAGTGTCACGATGCCTCTGTGTCTCTCCTACAGCAGTGTCACGATGTCTCAGTGTCTCTCCTACAGCACATCACGATGTCTCAGTGTCTCCTACAGCAGTGTCACGATGCCTCAGTGTCTCTCCTACAGCAGAGTCACGATGCCTCAGTGTGTCTCCTACAGCAGAGTCACGATGTCTCAGTGTCTCTCCTACAGCAGTGTCACGATGCCTCAGTGTCTCTCTTACAGCAGAGTCACGATGTCTCAGTGTCTCTCCTACAGCAGTGTCACGATGCCTCAGTGTCTCCTACAGTAGTGTCACGATGTCTCAGTGTCTCTCCTACAGTAGTGTCACAATGCCTCAGTGTCTCTCCTACAGCAGTGTTACGATGCCTCAGTGTCTCCTACAGCAGTGTCACGATGCCTCAGTGTCTCCTACAGCAGAGTCACGATGCCTCAGTGTCTCTCCTACAGTAGTGTCACGATGCCTCTGTGTCTCCTACAGCAGTGTCACGATGCCTCAGTGTCTCTCCTACAGCAGTGTCACGATGCCTCAGTGTCTCCTACAGCAGAGTCACGATGCCTCATTGTCTCTCCTACAGCAGTGTCACGATGCCTCAGTGTCTCCTACAGCAGAGTCACGATGCCTCAGTGTCTCCTACAGCAGAGTCACGATGCCTCAGTGTCTCTCCTACAGTAGTGTCACGATGCCTCTGTGTCTCCTACAGCAGAGTCACGATGCCTCAGTGTCTCTCCTACAGCAGAGTCACGATGCCTCAGTGTCTCTCCTACAGCAGAGTCACGATGCCTCAGTGTCTCCTACAGCAGAGTCACGATGCCTCAGTGTCTCCTACAGCAGTGTCACGATGTCTCAGTGTCTCTCCTACAGCAGTGTCACGATGTCTCAGTGTCTCCTACAGCAGTCACGATGCCTCAGTCTCTCCTACAGCAGTGTCACGATGCCTCTGTGTCTCCTACAGCAGTGTCACGATGCCTCAGTGTGTCTCCTACAGCAGTGTCACGATGCCTCAGTGTCTCCTACAGCAGTGTCACGATGCCTCAGTGTCTCTATTACAGTAGTGTCACGATGCCTCAGTGTCTCTCCTACAGCAGTGTCACGATGCCTCAGTGTCTCCTACAGCAGAGTCACGATGCCTCAGTGTCTCTCTTACAGTAGTGTCACGATGCCTCAGTGTCTCTCCTACAGCAGTGTCACGATGCCTCAGTGTCTCTCCTACAGTAGTGTCACGATGCCTCAGTGTCTCTCCTACAGCAGTGTCACGATGCCTCAGTGTCTCTCCTACAGCAGAGTCACGATGCCTCTGTGTCTCCTACAGCAGTGTCACGATGTCTCTGTGTCTCCTACAGCAGTGTCACGATGTCTCAGTGTCTCTCCTACAGCAGAGTCACGATGCCTCTGTGTCTCCTACAGCAGTGTCACGATGTCTCTGTGTCTCCTACAGCAGTGTCACGATGTCTCAGTGTCTCCTACAGCAGAGTCACGATGCCTCTGTGTCTCCTACAGCAGAGTCACGATGCCTCTGTGTCTCCTACAGCAGAGTCACGATGCCTCTGTGTCTCCTACAGCAGTGTCACGATGCCTCTGTGTCTCCTACAGCAGAGTCACGATGTCTCAGTGTCTCTCCTACAGCAGAGTCACGATGCCTCAGTGTCTCTCCTACAGCAGAGTCACGATGCCTCAGTGTCTCTCCTACAGCAGAGTCACGATGCCTCAGTGTCTCTCTTACAGCAGAGTCACGATGCCTCAGTGTCTCCTACAGCAGAGTCACGATGCCTCAGTGTCTCCTACAGCAGTGTCACGATGCCTCAGTGTCTCCTACAGCAGAGTCACGATGCCTCAGTGTCTCTCCTACAGCAGAGTCACGATGCCTCAGTGTCTCTCCTACAGCAGAGTCATGATGCCTCAGTGTCTCTCTTACAGCAGAGTCATGATGCCTCAGTGTCTCCTACAGCAGAGTCACGATGCCTCAGTGTCTCCTACAGCAGTGTCACGATGCCTCAGTGTCTCCTACAGCAGAGTCACGATGCCTCAGTGTCTCCTACAGCAGAGTCACGATGCCTCAGTGTCTCTCCTACAGCAGAGTCACGATGCCTCAGTGTCTCTCCTACAGTAGTGTCACGATGCCTCAGTGTCTCTCCTACAGCAGTGTCACGATGCCTCAGTGTCTCTCCTACAGCAGTGTCACGATGCCTCAGTGTCTCCTACAGCAGAGTCGCGATGCCTCTGTGTCTCCTACAGCAGAGTCACGATGCCTCAGTGTCTTTCCTACAGCAGTGTCACGATGCCTCAGTGTCTCCTACAGCAGAGTCACGATGCCTCAGTGTCTCTCTTACAGTAGTGTCACGATGCCTCAGTGTCTCCTACAGCAGTGTCACGATGCCTGTGTCTCCTACAGCAGAGTCACGATGCATCAGTGTCTCTCCTACAGCAGAGTCACGATGCCTCAGTGTCTCTCCTACAGCAGAGTCACGATGCCTCAGTGTCTCTCCTACAGCGGTGTCACGATGCCTCATTGTCTCCTACAGCAGTGTCACGATGCCTCAGTGTCTTTCCTACAGCAGTGTCACGATGCCTCAGTGTCTCCTACAGTAGTGTCACGATGCCTCAGTGTCTCTCCTACAGCAGTGTCACGATGCCTCTGTGTCTCCTACAGCTGAGTCACGATGCCTCAGTGTCTCCTACAGCAGAGTCGCGATGCCTCAGTGTCTCCTACAGTAGTGTCACGATGCCTCAGTGTCTCTCCTACAGCAGTGTCACGATGCCTCTGTGTCTCCTACAGCAGAGTCACGATGCCTCAGTGTCTCTCCTACAGCAGAGTCACGATGCCTCTGTGTCTCCTACAGAAGAGTCACGATGCCTCTGTGTCTCCTACAGCAGATTCACGATGCCTCAGTGTCTCTCCTACAGTAGTGTCATGATGCCTCAGTGTCTCCTACAGCAGTGTCACGATGCCTCAGTGTCTCCTACAGCAGAGTCACGATGCCTCTGTGTCTCCTACAGCAGAGTCGCGATGCCTCTGTGTCTCCTACAGCAGAGTCACGATGCCTCAGTGTCTCCTACAGTAGTGTCACGATGCCTCAGTGTCTCCTACAGCAGTGTCACGATGCCTCAGTGTCTCTCCTACAGCAGAGTCACGATGCCTCAGTGTGTCTCCTACAGCAGAGTCACGATGTCTCAGTGTCTCTCCTACAGCAGTGTCACGATGCCTCAGTGTCTCTCTTACAGCAGAGTCACGATGTCTCAGTGTCTCTCCTACAGCAGTGTCACGATGCCTCAGTGTCTCCTACAGTAGTGTCACGATGTCTCAGTGTCTCTCCTACAGCAGTGTCACAATGCCTCAGTGTCTCTCCTACAGCAGTGTCACGATGCCTCAGTGTCTCCTACAGCAGAGTCACGATGCCTCAGTGTCTCTCCTACAGTAGTGTCACGATGCCTCTGTGTCTCCAACAGCAGTGTCACGATGCCTCAGTGTCTCTCCTACAGCAGTGTCACGATGCCTCAGTGTCTCCTACAGCAGAGTCACGATGCCTCAGTGTCTCTCCTACAGCAGTGTCACGATGCCTCAGTGTCTCCTACAGCAGAGTCACGATGCCTCAGTGTCTCCAACAGCAGAGTCACGATGCCTCAGTGTCTCTCCTACAGTAGTGTCACGATGCCTCTGTGTCTCCTACAGCAGAGTCACGATGCCTCAGTGTCTCTCCTACAGCAGAGTCACGATGCCTCAGTGTCTCTCCTACAGCAGAGTCACGATGCCTCAGTGTCTCCTACAGCAGAGTCACGATGCCTCAGTGTCTCCTACAGCAGTGTCACGATGCCTCAGTGTCTCCTACAGCAGTGTCACGATGCCTCAGTGTCTCCTACAGCAGTGTCACGATGCCTGTGTCTCCTACAGCAGAGTCACGATGCCTCAGTGTCTCTCCTACAGCAGAGTCACGGTGCCTCAGTGTCTCTCCTACAGCAGAGTCACGATGCCTCAGTGTCTCTCCTACAGCAGTGTCACGATGCCTCAGTGTCTCCTACAGCAGTGTCACGATGCCTCAGTGTCTTTCCTACAGCAGTGTCACGATGCCTCAGTGTCTCCTACAGCAGAGTCACGATGCCTCTGTGTCTCTCCTACAGCAGAGTCACAATGCCTCAGTGTCTCTCCTACAGCAGTGTCACGATGCCTCAGTGTCTCCTACAGCAGTGTCACAATGCCTCAGTGTCTCTCTTACAGCAGAGTCACGATGCCTCAGTGTGTCTCCTACAGCAGTGTCACGATGCCTCAGTGTCTCCTACAGCAGTGTCACGATGCCTCAGTGTCTCTCCTACAGCAGAGTCACGATGCCTCAGTGTCTCTCCTACAGCAGTGTCACGATGCCTCAGTGTCTCCTACAGCAGTGTCACGATGCCTCGGTGTCTCTCCTACAGCAGTGTCACGATGCCTCAGTGTCTCCTACAGCAGAGTCACGATGCCTCAGTGTCTCTCCTACAGCAGAGTCACGATGCCTCAGTGTCTCTCCTACAGCAGAGTCACGATATCTCAGTGTCTCTCCTACAGCAGAGTCACGATGTCTCAGTGTCTCCTACAGCAGTGTCACGATGCCTCAGTGTGTCTCCTACAGCAGTGTCACGATGCCTCAGTGTCTCCTACAGCAGAGTCACGATGCCTCAGTGTCTCTCTTACAGTAGTGTCACGATGCCTCAGTGTCTCTCCTACAGCAGTGTCACGATGCCTCAGTGTGTCTCCTACAGCAGAGTCACGATGCCTCAGTGTCTCTCCTACAGCAGTGTCACGATGCCTCAGTGTCTCCTACAGCAGTGTCACGATGCCTCAGTGTCTCCTACAGCAGTGTCACGATGCCTGTGTCTCCTACAGCAGAGTCACGATGCCTGTGTCTCCTACAGCAGAGTCACGATGCCTGTGTCTCCTACAGCAGAGTCACGATGCCTCAGTGTCTCTCCTACAGCAGAGTCACGATGCCTCAGTGTCTCTCCTACAGCAGAGTCACGATGCCTCAGTGTCTCTCCTACAGCAGTGTCACGATGCCTCAGTGTCTCCTACAGCAGTGTCACGATGCCTCAGTGTCTCTCCTACAGCAGTGTCACGATGCCTCAGTGTCTCTCCTACAGCAGAGTCACGATGTCTCAGTGTCTCTCCTACAGCAGAGTCACGATGTCTCAGTGTCTCTCTTACAGCAGTGTCACGATGCCTCAGTGTCTCTCCTACAGCAGTGTCACGATGCCTCAGTGTCTCCTACAGCAGAGTCACGATGCCTCAGTGTCTCTCCTACAGCAGTGTCACGATGCCTCAGTGTCTCCTACAGCAGTGTCACGATGCCTCGGTGTCTCTCCTACAGCAGAGTCACGATGCCTCAGTGTCTCTCCTACAGCAGAGTCACGATGCCTCAGTGTCTCTCCTACAGCAGAGTCACGATGTCTCAGTGTCTCCTACAGCAGAGTCACGATGCCTCAGTGTCTCCTACAGCAGTGTCACGATGCCTCATTGTGTCTCCTACAGCAGTGTCACGATGCCTCAGTGTCTTTCCTACAGCAGTGTCACGATGCCTCAGTGTCTCCTACAGTAGTGTCACGATGCCTCAGTGTCTCTCCTACAGCAGTGTCACGATGCCTCTGTGTCTCCTACAGCTGAGTCACGATGCCTCAGTGTCTCCTACAGCAGAGTCGCGATGCCTCAGTGTCTCCTACAGTAGTGTCACGATGCCTCAGTGTCTCTCCTACAGCAGTGTCACGATGCCTCTGTGTCTCCTACAGCAGAGTCACGATGCCTCAGTGTCTCTCCTACAGCAGAGTCACGATGCCTCTGTGTCTCCTACAGCAGAGTCACGATGCCTCAGTGTCTCTCCTACAGTAGTGTCATGATGCCTCAGTGTCTCCTACAGCAGTGTCACGATGCCTCAGTGTCTCCTACAGCAGAGTCACGATGCCTCTGTGTCTCCTACAGCAGAGTCGCGATGCCTCTGTGTCTCCTACAGCAGAGTCACGATGCCTCAGTGTCTCCTACAGTAGTGTCACGATGCCTCAGTGTCTCTCCTACAGCAGTGTCACGATGCCTCAGTGTCTCCTACAGCAGAGTCACGATGCCTCAGTGTCTCCTACAGCAGTGTCACGATGCCTGTGTCTCCTACAGCAGAGTCACGATGCCTCAGTGTCTCTCCTACAGCAGAGTCACGATGCCTCAGTGTCTCTCCTACAGCAGAGTCACGATGCCTCAGTGTCTCTCCTACAGCAGTGTCACGATGCCTCAGTGTCTCCTACAGCAGTGTCACGATGCCTCGGTGTCTCTCCTACAGCAGTGTCACGATGCCTCAGTGTCTCCTACAGCAGAGTCACGATGCCTCAGTGTCTCTCCTACAGCAGAGTCACGATGCCTCAGTGTCTCTCCTACAGCAGTGTCACGATGCCTCAGTGTCTCCTACAGCAGAGTCACGATGCCTCAGTGTCTCTCCTACAGCAGAGTCACGATGCCTCAGTGTCTCTCCTACAGCAGAGTCACGATGTCTCAGTGTCTCCTACAGCAGTGTCACGATGCCTCAGTGTGTCTCCTACAGTAGTGTCACGATGCCTCAGTGTCTCTCCTACAGCAGTGTCACGATGCCTCAGTGTGTCTCCTACAGCAGAGTCACGATGCCTCAGTGTCTCTCCTACAGCAGTGTCACGATGCCTCAGTGTCTCCTACAGCAGTGTCACGATGCCTGTGTCTCCTACAGCAGAGTCACGATGCCTGTGTCTCCTACAGCAGAGTCACGATGCCTGTGTCTCCTACAGCAGAGTCACGATGCCTCAGTGTCTCCTACAGCAGTGTCACGATGCCTCAGTGTCTCTCCTACAGCAGAGTCACGATGCCTCAGTGTGTCTCCTACAGCAGAGTCACGATGTCTCAGTGTCTCTCCTACAGCAGTGTCACGATGCCTCAGTGTCTCTCTTACAGCAGAGTCACGATGTCTCAGTGTCTCTCCTACAGCAGTGTCACGATGCCTCAGTGTCTCCTACAGTAGTGTCACGATGTCTAAGTGTCTCTCCTACAGCAGTGTCACAATGCCTCAGTGTCTCTCCTACAGCAGTGTCACGATGCCTCAGTGTCTCCTACAGCAGAGTCACGATGCCTCAGTGTCTCTCCTACAGTAGTGTCACGATGCCTCTGTGTCTCCAACAGCAGTGTCACGATGCCTCAGTGTCTCTCCTACAGCAGAGTCACGATGCCTCAGTGTCTCTCCTACAGCAGTGTCACGATGCCTCAGTGTCTCCTACAGCAGAGTCACGATGCCTCAGTGTCTCCAACAGCAGAGTCACGATGCCTCAGTGTCTCTCCTACAGTAGTGTCACGATGCCTCTGTGTCTCCTTCAGCAGAGTCACGATGCCTCAGTGTCTCTCCTACAGCAGAGTCACGATGCCTCAGTGTCTCTCCTACAGCAGAGTCACGATGCCTCAGTGTCTCCTACAGCAGAGTCAAGATGCCTCAGTGTCTCCTACAGCAGTGTCACGATGCCTCAGTGTCTCCTACAGCAGTGTCACGATGCCTCAGTGTCTCCTACAGCAGTGTCACGATGCCTGTGTCTCCTACAGCAGAGTCACGATGCCTCAGTGTCTCTCCTACAGCAGAGTCACGATGCCTCAGTGTCTCTCCTACAGCAGTGTCACGATGCCTCAGTGTCTCCTACAGCAGTGTCACGATGCCTCAGTGTCTTTCCTACAGCAGTGTCACGATGCCTCAGTGTCTCCTACAGCAGAGTCACGATGCCTCTGTGTCTCTCCTACAGCAGAGTCACGATGCCTCAGTGTCTCTCCTACAGCAGTGTCACGATGCCTCAGTGTCTCCTACAGCAGTGTCACAATGCCTCAGTGTCTCTCTTACAGCAGAGTCACGATGCCTCAGTGTGTCTCCTACAGCAGTGTCACGATGCCTCAGTGTCTCCTACAGCAGTGTCACGATGCCTCAGTGTCTCTCCTACAGCAGAGTCACGATGTCTCAGTGTCTCCTACAGCAGTGTCACGATGCCTCAGTGTGTCTCCTACAGCAGTGTCACGATGCCTCAGTGTCTCCTACAGCAGAGTCACGATGCCTCAGTGTCTCTCTTACAGTAGTGTCACGATGCCTCAGTGTCTCTCCTACAGCAGTGTCACGATGCCTCAGTGTGTCTCCTACAGCAGAGTCACGATGCCTCAGTGTCTCTCCTACAGCAGTGTCACGATGCCTCAGTGTCTCCTACAGCAGTGTCACGATACCTGTGTCTCCTACAGCAGAGTCACGATGCCTCAGTGTCTCTCCTACAGCAGAGTCACGATGCCTCAGTGTCTTTCCTACAGCAGAGTCACGATGCCTCAGTGTCTCTCCTACAGCAGTGTCACGATGCCTCAGTGTCTCCTACAGCAGTGTCACGATGCCTCAGTGTCTCTCCTACAGCAGTGTCACGATGCCTCAGTGTCTCTCCTACAGCAGAGTCACGATGTCTCAGTGTCTCTCCTACAGCAGAGTCACGATGTCTCAGTGTCTCTCTTACAGCAGTGTCACGATGCCTCAGTGTCTCTCCTACAGCAGTGTCACGATGCCTCAGTGTCTCCTACAGCAGAGTCACGATGCCTCAGTGTCTCTCCTACAGCAGTGTCACGATGCCTCAGTGTCTCCTACAGCAGTGTCACGATGCCTCGGTGTCTCTCCTACAGCAGAGTCACGATGCCTCGGTGTCTCTCCTACAGCAGAGTCACGATGCCTCAGTGTCTCTCCTACAGCAGAGTCACGATGTCTAAGTGTCTCCTACAGCAGAGTCACGATGCCTCAGTGTCTCCTACAGCAGTGTCACGATGCCTCATTGTGTCTCCTACAGCAGTGTCACGATGCCTCAGTGTCTCCTACAGCAGTGTCACGATGTCTCAGTGTCTCTCCTACAGCAGAGTCACGATGCCTCAGTGTCTCTCCTACAGCAGAGTCACAATGCCTCAGTGTCTCTCTTACAGTAGTGTCACGATGCCTCAGTGTCTCTCTTACAGTAGTGTCACGATGCCTCAGTGTCTCTCCTACAGCAGTGTCACGATGCCTCAGTGTCTCTCCTACAGCAGAGTCACTATGCCTCAGTGTCTCTCCTACAGTAGTGTCACGATGCCTCTGTGTCTCTCCTACAGCAGTGTCACGATGTCTCAGTGTCTCTCCTACAGCACATCACGATGTCTCAGTGTCTCCTACAGCAGTGTCACGATGCCTCAGTGTCTCTCCTACAGCAGAGTCACGATGCCTCAGTGTGTCTCCTACAGCAGAGTCACGATGTCTCAGTGTCTCTCCTACAGCAGTGTCACGATGCCTCAGTGTCTCTCTTACAGCAGAGTCACGATGTCTCAGTGTCTCTCCTACAGCAGTGTCACGATGCCTCAGTGTCTCCTACAGTAGTGTCACGATGTCTCAGTGTCTCTCCTACAGTAGTGTCACAATGCCTCAGTGTCTCTCCTACAGCAGTGTTACGATGCCTCAG
Source organism: Atractosteus spatula (assembly GCF_055471065.1). NCBI lineage: Eukaryota > Metazoa > Chordata > Actinopteri > Semionotiformes > Lepisosteidae > Atractosteus > Atractosteus spatula. The sequence goes on from NC_142722.1 coordinate 3,806,533, forward strand.
TGTCTCCTACAGCAGTGTCACGATGCCTCAGTGTCTCCTACAGCAGAGTCACGATGCCTCAGTGTCTCTCCTACAGTAGTGTCACGATGCCTCTGTGTCTCCTACAGCAGTGTCACGATGCCTCAGTGTCTCTCCTACAGCAGTGTCACGATGCCTCAGTGTCTCCTACAGCAGAGTCACGATGCCTCATTGTCTCTCCTACAGCAGTGTCACGATGCCTCAGTGTCTCCTACAGCAGAGTCACGATGCCTCAGTGTCTCCTACAGCAGAGTCACGATGCCTCAGTGTCTCTCCTACAGTAGTGTCACGATGCCTCTGTGTCTCCTACAGCAGAGTCACGATGCCTCAGTGTCTCTCCTACAGCAGAGTCACGATGCCTCAGTGTCTCTCCTACAGCAGAGTCACGATGCCTCAGTGTCTCCTACAGCAGAGTCACGATGCCTCAGTGTCTCCTACAGCAGTGTCACGATGTCTCAGTGTCTCTCCTACAGCAGTGTCACGATGTCTCAGTGTCTCCTACAGCAGTCACGATGCCTCAGTCTCTCCTACAGCAGTGTCACGATGCCTCTGTGTCTCCTACAGCAGTGTCACGATGCCTCAGTGTGTCTCCTACAGCAGTGTCACGATGCCTCAGTGTCTCCTACAGCAGTGTCACGATGCCTCAGTGTCTCTCTTACAGTAGTGTCACGATGCCTCAGTGTCTCTCCTACAGCAGTGTCACGATGCCTCAGTGTCTCCTACAGCAGAGTCACGATGCCTCAGTGTCTCTCTTACAGTAGTGTCACGATGCCTCAGTGTCTCTCCTACAGCAGTGTCACGATGCCTCAGTGTCTCTCCTACAGCAGTGTCACGATGCCTCAGTGTCTCTCCTACAGCAGAGTCACGATGCCTCTGTGTCTCCTACAGCAGTGTCACGATGTCTCTGTGTCTCCTACAGCAGTGTCACGATGTCTCAGTGTCTCTCCTACAGCAGAGTCACGATGCCTCTGTGTCTCCTACAGCAGTGTCACGATGTCTCTGTGTCTCCTACAGCAGTGTCACGATGTCTCAGTGTCTCCTACAGCAGAGTCACGATGCCTCTGTGTCTCCTACAGCAGTGTCACGATGCCTCTGTGTCTCCTACAGCAGAGTCACGATGTCTCAGTGTCTCTCCTACAGCAGAGTCACGATGCCTCAGTGTCTCTCCTACAGCAGAGTCACGATGCCTCAGTGTCTCTCCTACAGCAGAGTCACGATGCCTCAGTGTCTCTCTTACAGCAGAGTCACGATGCCTCAGTGTCTCTCTTACAGCAGAGTCACGATGCCTCAGTGTCTCCTACAGCAGAGTCACGATGCCTCAGTGTCTCCTACAGCAGTGTCACGATGCCTCAGTGTCTCCTACAGCAGAGTCACGATGCCTCAGTGTCTCTCCTACAGCAGAGTCACGATGCCTCAGTGTCTCTCCTACAGCAGAGTCATGATGCCTCAGTGTCTCTCTTACAGCAGAGTCATGATGCCTCAGTGTCTCCTACAGCAGAGTCACGATGCCTCAGTGTCTCCTACAGCAGTGTCACGATGCCTCAGTGTCTCCTACAGCAGAGTCACGATGCCTCAGTGTCTCCTACAGCAGAGTCACGATGCCTCAGTGTCTCTCCTACAGCAGAGTCACGATGCCTCAGTGTCTCTCCTACAGTAGTGTCACGATGCCTCAGTGTCTCTCCTACAGCAGTGTCACGATGCCTCAGTGTCTCTCCTACAGCAGTGTCACGATGCCTCTGTGTCTCCTACAGCAGTGTCACGATGCCTCAGTGTCTCTCCTACAGCAGAGTCACGATGCCTCAGTGTCTCTCTTACAGTAGTGTCACGATGCCTCAGTGTCTCTCCTACAGCAGAGTCACGATGCCTCAGTGTCTCTCCTACAGCAGAGTCACGATGCCTCAGTGTCTCTCCTACAGCAGTGTCACGATGCCTCAGTGTCTCTCCTACAGTAGTGTCACGATGCCTCAGTGTCTCTACTACAGCAGAGTCACGATGCCTCAGTGTCTCCTACAGCAGTGTCACGATGTCTCAGTGTCTCCTACAGCAGAGTCACGATGCCTCAGTGTCTCTCCTACAGCAGAGTCACGATGCCTCAGTGTCTCTCCTACAGCAGAGTCACGATGCCTCAGTGTCTCTCCTACAGCAGAGTCACGATGCCTCAGTGTCTCTCCTACAGCAGTGTCACGATGCCTCAGTGTCTCTCTTACAGCAGAGTCACGATGCCTCAGTGTGTCTCCTACAGCAGAGTCACGATGCCTCAGTGTCTCCTACAGCAGAGTCACGATGCCTCAGTGTCTCTCCTACAGCAGTGTCACGATGCCTCAGTGTCTCTCCTACAGCAGAGTCACGATGCCTCAGTGTCTCTCCTACAGCAGTGTCACGATGCCTCAGTGTCTCTCCTACAGCAGTGTCACGATGCCTCAGTGTCTCCTACAGCAGAGTCACAAGGCCTCAGTGTCTCCTACAGCAGAGTCACGATGCCTCAGTGTCTCTCCTACAGCAGTGTCACGATGCCTCAGTGTCTCCTACAGCAGAGTCACGATGCCTCAGTGTCTCCTACAGCAGAGTCGCGATGCCTCTGTGTCTCCTACAGCAGTGTCACGATGCCTCAGTGTCTCCTACAGCAGAGTCGCGATGCCTCAGTGTCTCCTACAGTAGTGTCACGATGCCTCAGTGTCTCTCCTACAGCAGTGTCACGATGCCTCTGTGTCTCCTACAGCAGAGTCACGATGCCTCAGTGTCTCTCCTACAGCAGAGTCACGATGCCTCTGTGTCTCCTACAGCAGAGTCACGATGCCTCAGTGTCTCTCCTACAGCAGTGTCACGATGCCTCAGTGTCTCTCCTACAGTAGTGTCACGATGCCTCAGTGTCTCTACTACAGCAGAGTCACGATGCCTCAGTGTCTCCTACAGCAGTGTCACGATGTCTCAGTGTCTCCTACAGCAGAGTCACGATGCCTCAGTGTCTCTCTTACAGTAGTGTCACGATGCCTCAGTGTCTCTCCTACAGCAGAGTCACGATGCCTCAGTGTCTCTCCTACAGCAGAGTCACGATGCCTCAGTGTCTCTCCTACAGCAGAGTCACGATGCCTCAGTGTCTCTCCTACAGCAGAGTCACGATGCCTCAGTGTCTCTCCTACAGCAGAGTCACGATGCCTCAGTGTCTCTCCTACAGCAGTGTCACGATGCCTCAGTGTCTCTCTTACAGCAGAGTCACGATGCCTCAGTGTGTCTCCTACAGCAGAGTCACGATGCCTCAGTGTCTCCTACAGCAGAGTCACGATGCCTCAGTGTCTCTCCTACAGCAGTGTCACGATGCCTCAGTGTCTCTCCTACAGCAGAGTCACGATGCCTCAGTGTCTCTCCTACAGCAGTGTCACGATGCCTCAGTGTCTCTCCTACAGCAGTGTCACGATGCCTCAGTGTCTCCTACAGCAGAGTCACAAGGCCTCAGTGTCTCCTACAGCAGAGTCACGATGCCTCAGTGTCTCTCCTACAGCAGTGTCACGATGCCTCAGTGTCTCCTACAGCAGAGTCACGATGCCTCAGTGTCTCCTACAGCAGAGTCGCGATGCCTCTGTGTCTCCTACAGCAGTGTCACGATGCCTCAGTGTCTCCTACAGCAGAGTCGCGATGCCTCAGTGTCTCCTACAGTAGTGTCACGATGCCTCAGTGTCTCTCCTACAGCAGTGTCACGATGCCTCTGTGTCTCCTACAGCAGAGTCACGATGCCTCAGTGTCTCTCCTACAGCAGAGTCACGATGCCTCTGTGTCTCCTACAGCAGAGTCACGATGCCTCAGTGTCTCCTACAGCAGAGTCGCGATACCTCAGTGTCTCCTACAGCAGTCACGATGCCTCAGTCTCTCCTACAGCAGTGTCACGATGCCTCTGTGTCTCCTACAGCAGTGTCACGATGCCTCAGTGTGTCTCCTACAGCAGTGTCACGATGCCTCAGTGTCTCTTACAGCAGTGTCACGATGCCTCAGTGTCTCTCTTACAGTAGTGTCACGATGCCTCAGTGTCTCTCCTACAGCAGTGTCACGATGCCTCAGTGTCTCCTACAGCAGAGTCACGATGCCTCAGTGTCTCTCTTACAGTAGTGTCACGATGCCTCAGTGTCTCTCCTACAGCAGTGTCACGATGCCTCAGTGTCTCTCCTACAGTAGTGTCACGATGCCTCAGTGTCTGTCCTACAGCAGTGTCACGATGCCTCTGTGTCTCCTACAGCAGAGTCACGATGCCTCTGTGTCTCCTACAGCAGAGTCACGATGCCTCTGTGTCTCCTACAGCAGAGTCACGATGCCTCTGTGTCTCCTACAGCAGTGTCACGATGCCTCTGTGTCTCCTACAGCAGAGTCACGATGTCTCAGTGTGTCTCCTACAGCAGTGTCACGGTGCCTCAGTGTCTCCTACAGCAGAGTCACGATGCCTCAGTGTCTCTCCTACAGCAGAGTCACGATGCCTCAGTGTCTCTCCTACAGCAGAGTCACGATGCCTCAGTGTCTCTCTTACAGCAGAGTCACGATGCCTCAGTGTCTCCTACAGCAGAGTCACGATGCCTCAGTGTCTCCTACAGCAGTGTCACGATGCCTCAGTGTCTCCTACAGCAGAGTCACGATGCCTCAGTGTCTCTCCTACAGCAGAGTCACGATGCCTCAGTGTCTCTCCTACAGCAGAGTCACGATGCCTCAGTGTCTCCTACAGCAGTCACGATGCCTCAGTGTCTCCTACAGCAGTGTCACGATGTCTCAGTGTCTCTCCTACAGCAGTGTCACGATGTCTCAGTGTCTCTCCTACAGCAGTCACGATGCCTCAGTCTCTCCTACAGCAGTGTCACGATGCCTCTGTGTCTCCTACAGCAGTGTCACGATGCCTCAGCGTGTCTCCTACAGCAGAGTCACGATGCCTCAGTGTCTCCTACAGCAGTGTCACGATGTCTCAGTGTCTCTCCTACAGCAGTGTCACGATGTCTCAGTGTCTCCTACAGCAGTCACGATGCCTCAGTCTCTCCTACAGCAGTGTCACGATGCCTCTGTGTCTCCTACAGCAGTGTCACGATGCCTCAGTGTGTCTCCTACAGCAGTGTCACGATGTCTCAGTGTCTCCTACAGCAGTCACGATGCCTCAGTCTCTCCTACAGCAGTGTCACGATGCCTCTGTGTCTCCTACAGCAGTGTCACGATGCCTCAGTGTGTCTCCTACAGCAGAGTCACGATGTCTCAGTGTCTCTCCTACAGCAGTGTCACGGTGCCTCAGTGTCTCCTACAGCAGAGTCACGATGCCTCAGTGTCTCTCCTACAGCAGAGTCACGATGCCTCAGTGTCTCTCCTACAGCAGAGTCATGATGCCTCAGTGTCTCTCTTACAGCAGAGTCACGATGCCTCAGTGTCTCCTACAGCAGAGTCACGATGTCTCAGTGTCTCTCCTACAGTAGTGTCACGATGTCTCAGTGTCTCTCCTACAGCAGTGTCACAATGCCTCAGTGTCTCTCCTACAGCAGTGTCACGATGCCTCAGTGTCTCCTACAGCAGAGTCACGATGCCTCAGTGTCTCTCCTCCAGTAGTGTCACGATGCCTCTGTGTCTCCTACAGCAGTGTCACGATGCCTCAGTGTCTCTCCTACAGCAGTGTCACGATGCCTCAGTGTCTCCTACAGCAGAGTCACGATGCCTCAGTGTCTCTCCTACAGCAGTGTCACGATGCCTCAGTGTCTCCTACAGCAGAGTCACGATGCCTCAGTGTCTCCTACAGCAGAGTCACGATGCCTCAGTGTCTCTCCTACAGTAGTGTCACGATGCCTCTGTGTCTCCTACAGCAGAGTCACGATGCCTCAGTGTCTCTCCTACAGCAGAGTCACGATGCCTCAGTGTCTCTCCTACAGCAGAGTCACGATGCCTCAGTGTCTCCTACAGCAGAGTCACGATGCCTCAGTGTCTCCTACAGCAGTGTCACGATGTCTCAGTGTCTCTCCTAGAGCAGTGTCACGATGTCTCAGTGTCTCCTACAGCAGTCACGATGCCTCAGTCTCTCCTACAGCAGTGTCACGATGCCTCTGTGTCTCCTACAGCAGTGTCACGATGCCTCAGTGTGTCTCCTACAGCAGTGTCACGATGCCTCAGTGTCTCTCTTATAGTAGTGTCACGATGCCTCAGTGTCTCTCCTACAGCAGTGTCACGATGCCTCAGTGTCTCCTACAGCAGAGTCACGATGCCTCAGTGTCTCTCTTACAGTAGTGTCACGATGCCTCAGTGTCTCTCCTACAGCAGTGTCACGATGCCTCAGTGTCTCTCCTACAGTAGTGTCACGATGCCTCAGTGTCTCTCCTACAGCAGTGTCACGATGCCTCAGTGTCTCTCCTACAGCAGAGTCACGATGCCTCTGTGTCTCCTACAGCAGTGTCACGATGCCTCTGTCTCCTACAGCAGTGTCACGATGTCTCAGTGTCTCCTACAGCAGAGTCACGATGCCTCTGTGTCTCCTACAGCAGAGTCACGATGCCTCTGTGTCTCCTACAGCAGTGTCACGATGCCTCTGTGTCTCCTACAGCAGTGTCACGATGCCTCTGTGTCTCCTACAGCAGAGTCACGATGTCTCAGTGTCTCTCCTACAGCAGTGTCACGATGCCTCAGTGTCTCCTACAGCAGAGTCACGATGCCTCAGTGTCTCTCCTACAGCAGAGTCACGATGCCTCAGTGTCTCTCCTATAGCAGTGTCACGATGCCTCAGTGTCTCTCCTACAGCAGTGTCACGATGCCTCTGTGTCTCCTACAGCAGTGTCACGATGCCTCAGTGTCTCCTACAGCAGAGTCACGATGCCTCAGTGTCTCTCTTACAGTAGTGTCACGATGCCTCAGTGTCTCTCCTACAGCAGAGTCACGATGCCTCAGTGTCTCTCCTACAGCAGAGTCACGATGCCTCAGTGTCTCTCCTACAGCAGTGTCACGATGCCTCAGTGTCTCTCCTACAGCAGAGTCACGATGCCTCAGTGTCTCTCCTACAGCAGAGTCACGATGCCTCAGTGTCTCTCCTACAGCAGTGTCACGATGCCTCAGTGTCTCTCCTACAGTAGTGTCACGATGTCTCAGTGTCTCTCCTACAGCAGAGTCACGATGCCTCAGTGTCTCCTACAGCAGAGTCACGATGCCTCAGTGTCTCTCCTACAGCAGTGTCACGATGCCTCAGTGTCTCTCTTACAGCAGAGTCACGATGCCTCAGTGTGTCTCCTACAGCAGAGTCACGATGCCTCAGTGTCTCCTACAGCAGAGTCACGATGCCTCAGTGTCTCTCCTACAGCAGTGTCACGATGCCTCAGTGTCTCTCCTACAGCAGAGTCACGATGCCTCAGTGTCTCTCCTACAGCAGTGTCACGATGCCTCAGTGTCTCTCCTACAGCAGTGTCACGATGCCTCAGTGTCTCCTACAGCAGAGTCACAAGGCCTCAGTGTCTCCTACAGCAGAGTCACGATGCCTCAGTGTCTCTCCTACAGCAGTGTCACGATGCCTCAGTGTCTCCTACAGCAGAGTCACGATGCCTCAGTGTCTCCTACAGCAGAGTCACGATGCCTCAGTGTCTCCTACAGCAGAGTCGCGATGCCTCTGTGTCTCCTACAGCAGTGTCACGATGCCTCAGTGTCTCCTACAGCAGTGTCACGATGCCTCAGTGTCTCCTACAGCAGTGTCACGATGCCTCAGTGTCTCTCCTACAGCAGAGTCGCGATGCCTCTGTGTCTCCTACAGCAGAGTCGCGATGCCTCTGTGTCTCCTACAGCAGTGTCACGATGCCTCAGTGTCTCCTACAGCAGAGTCGCGATGCCTCAGTGTCTCCTACAGTAGTGTCACGATGCCTCAGTGTCTCTCCTACAGCAGTGTCACGATGCCTCTGTGTCTCCTACAGCAGAGTCACGATGCCTCAGTGTCTCTCCTACAGCAGAGTCACGATGCCTCTGTGTCTCCTACAGCAGAGTCACGATGCCTCTGTGTCTCCTACAGCAGAGTCACGATGCCTCAGTGTCTCTCTTACAGTAGTGTCACGATGCCTCAGTGTCTCTCCTACAGCAGAGTCACGATGCCTCAGTGTCTCTCCTACAGCAGAGTCACGATGCCTCAGTGTCTCTCCTACAGCAGTGTCACGATGCCTCAGTGTCTCTCCTACAGCAGAGTCACGATGCCTCAGTGTCTCTCCTACAGCAGAGTCACGATGCCTCAGTGTCTCTCCTACAGCAGTGTCACGATGCCTCAGTGTCTCTCCTACAGTAGTGTCACGATGTCTCAGTGTCTCTCCTACAGCAGAGTCACGATGCCTCAGTGTCTCCTACAGCAGTGTCACGATGTCTCAGTGTCTCCTACAGCAGAGTCACGATGCCTCAGTGTCTCTCCTACAGCAGAGTCACGATGCCTCAGTGTCTCTCCTACAGCAGAGTCACGATGCCTCTGTGTCTCTCCTACAGCAGAGTCACGATGCCTCAGTGTCTCTCCTACAGCAGTGTCACGATGCCTCAGTGTCTCTCTTACAGCAGAGTCACGATGCCTCAGTGTGTCTCCTACAGCAGAGTCACGATGCCTCAGTGTCTCCTACAGCAGAGTCACGATGCCTCAGTGTCTCTCCTACAGCAGTGTCACGATGCCTCAGTGTCTCTCCTACAGCAGAGTCACGATGCCTCAGTGTCTCTCCTACAGCAGTGTCACGATGCCTCAGTGTCTCTCCTACAGCAGTGTCACGATGCCTCAGTGTCTCCTACAGCAGAGTCACAAGGCCTCAGTGTCTCCTACAGCAGAGTCACGATGCCTCAGTGTCTCTCCTACAGCAGTGTCACGATGCCTCTGTGTCTCCTACAGCAGAGTCACGATGCCTCAGTGTCTCTCCTACAGCAGAGTCACGATGCCTCTGTGTCTCCTACAGCAGAGTCACGATGCCTCTGTGTCTCCTACAGCAGAGTCACGATGCCTCAGTGTCTCTCTTACAGTAGTGTCACGATGCCTCAGTGTCTCTCCTACAGCAGAGTCACGATGCCTCAGTGTCTCTCCTACAGCAGAGTCACGATGCCTCAGTGTCTCTCCTACAGCAGTGTCACGATGCCTCAGTGTCTCTCCTACAGCAGAGTCACGATGCCTCAGTGTCTCTCCTACAGCAGAGTCACGATGCCTCAGTGTCTCTCCTACAGCAGTGTCACGATGCCTCAGTGTCTCTCCTACAGTAGTGTCACGATGTCTCAGTGTCTCTCCTACAGCAGAGTCACGATGCCTCAGTGTCTCCTACAGCAGTGTCACGATGTCTCAGTGTCTCCTACAGCAGAGTCACGATGCCTCAGTGTCTCTCCTACAGCAGAGTCACGATGCCTCAGTGTCTCTCCTACAGCAGAGTCACGATGCCTCTGTGTCTCTCCTACAGCAGAGTCACGATGCCTCAGTGTCTCTCCTACAGCAGTGTCACGATGCCTCAGTGTCTCTCTTACAGCAGAGTCACGATGCCTCAGTGTGTCTCCTACAGCAGAGTCACGATGCCTCAGTGTCTCCTACAGCAGAGTCACGATGCCTCAGTGTCTCTCCTACAGCAGTGTCACGATGCCTCAGTGTCTCTCCTACAGCAGAGTCACGATGCCTCAGTGTCTCTCCTACAGCAGTGTCACGATGCCTCAGTGTCTCTCCTACAGCAGTGTCACGATGCCTCAGTGTCTCCTACAGCAGAGTCACAAGGCCTCAGTGTCTCCTACAGCAGAGTCACGATGCCTCAGTGTCTCTCCTACAGCAGTGTCACGATGCCTCAGTGTCTCCTACAGCAGAGTCACGATGCCTCAGTGTCTCCTACAGCAGAGTCACGATGCCTCAGTGTCTCCTACAGCAGAGTCGCGATGCCTCTGTGTCTCCTACAGCAGTGTCACGATGCCTCAGTGTCTCCTACAGCAGTGTCACGATGCCTCAGTGTCTCCTACAGCAGTGTCACGATGCCTCAGTGTCTCTCCTACAGCAGAGTCGCGATGCCTCTGTGTCTCCTACAGCAGAGTCGCGATGCCTCTGTGTCTCCTACAGCAGTGTCACGATGCCTCAGTGTCTCCTACAGCAGAGTCGCGATGCCTCAGTGTCTCCTACAGTAGTGTCACGATGCCTCAGTGTCTCTCCTACAGCAGTGTCACGATGCCTCTGTGTCTCCTACAGCAGAGTCACGATGCCTCAGTGTCTCTCCTACAGCAGAGTCACGATGCCTCTGTGTCTCCTACAGCAGAGTCACGATGCCTCTGTGTCTCCTACAGCAGAGTCACGATGCCTCAGTGTCTCTCCTACAGTAGTGTCATGATGCCTCAGTGTCTCCTACAGCAGTGTCACGATGCCTCAGTGTCTCCTACAGCAGAGTCACGATGCCTCTGTGTCTCCTACAGCAGAGTCACGATGCCTCTGTGTCTCCTACAGCAGTGTCACGATGCCTCAGTGTCTCCTACAGCAGTGTCACGATGCCTCAGTGTCTCCTACAGCAGAGTCAAGATGCCTCAGTGTCTCCTACAGCAGAGTCACGATGCCTCAGTGTCTCTCCTACAGTAGTGTCATGATGCCTCAGTGTCTCCTACAGCAGTGTCACGATGCCTCAGTGTCTCCTACAGCAGAGTCACGATGCCTCTGTGTCTCCTACAGCAGAGTCACGATGCCTCTGTGTCTCCTACAGCAGTGTCACGATGCCTCAGTGTCTCCTACAGCAGTGTCACGATGCCTCAGTGTCTCCTACAGCAGAGTCAAGATGCCTCAGTGTCTCCTACAGCAGAGTCAAGATGCCTCAGTGTCTCTCCTACAGCAGTGTCACGATGCCTCAGTGTCTCTCCTACAGCAGAGTCGCGATGCCTCTGTGTCTCCTACAGCAGAGTCGCGATGCCTCAGTGTCTCCTACAGTAGTGTCACGATGCCTCAGTGTCTCCTACAGTAGTGTCACAATGCCTCAGTGTCTCCTACAGCAGAGTCGCGATGCCTCAGTGTCTCCTACAGCAGAGTCGCGATGCCTCTGTGTCTCCTACAGCAGAGTCGCAATGCCTCTGTGTCTCCTACAGCAGGGTCACGATGCCTCAGTCTGTCTCTTACAGTAGTGCTCTGTCTTATGCACTCTGGTTTAGACAGGCTTAGTTCCAGGAAAACACACTGGCAGAAGCCTCCCGACACACTCTTAGCCTGCCCCCCCCCCACGGGTGGGTCGGCAGACAGCTCACCGCGTGTTCTCCAGGGTCCGGATATCCGCCAGGTCGAACACTGTGATGATCACTGAAACACACAGAGCACAGTCAGGGCGCCTTGTCTCCCCTGTCTCTGCACATCTGTCTGCGTGGCCCAGCTGTGAGTTCGTCCATGAGCTCCTCATCTGCTGCCTGTTCTCTCACTGCTTGCAGCCACAGCTCTGTAGCATGTGCTCTACAAATCTCTCTTCCTCGCACCCCCTCTCCCCATCTTTCTTCCCATCCCCCCCCGTCTCTCTTGGGGCGCCTCTGGGGAGCCAGTGGTCCCACCTGCCCCACTCACCCTGCGCTCCTCTGTAATAGGCAGAGGCGATGCACTTGAACTTCTCCTGTCCCGCCGTGTCCCAGCTGCACAAAGAGACAGTATCAATCGGCACCAAACCTCCTCTTGTGGGGTGCAGCTCTGTGCCCTCATGCACGGGCGCACTACTCACATCTGCAGCGTGTAGGGAATCCCAGATATTTCAAACCTCTCGATTTCAAAATCCACCCCTATTGTAGCCTTGTAGTCCCTGTCAAACACGTCCTTACAAAACCTGAGATAAACAAGAAAATGAGTAAAACTTATTGCATTTAGCAGAGAAAGCACCCGTCTAAGAAAAACAAAAGCAATGTGCTGCCCTTGAATTAGTCACACTAAAGATTTCAGGATTTAAGAGCGTGGAGCACTGTGACCGGGGCATTAGTTTGCACAATACAGTTAATGAAAGTGTAATATTACACAAATTCTTTATGAGGTTATTAGAATTAAAATCTTAAAACAATATTTTTACAATATTAAATATTACAATTAAACATTGAAAACATTTGCTACTGCTTTCTAAGTACAGTACTTTAATGTAGTATGTTTGGAAATCATTTACTTAGAATGCAGTATTTTATTCTGGAAAGACTGTTAACTATATGTCATACCTGTTAATAAGACATGTCTTTCCTACATGCAAATCCCCAACAACCACCACCTTTGAGATTTTAAGCCTGTGACGGAAGGAGAAAAACAGGTATCAGTCACACAGGGAAATAAATCAGAATCACACTCCGGGTCTTACAGCGCTGTCAATTGGACTCCCAGTGAACAGCAGTGTGATCCCCTCTAGGAATCACAGCTAATTCACTTCTTCCATTTCCCAAGAGCTGCTGTGATCTGCAAATTATACAGATACAGCAAAGCAGAAAAGCAAGTGTATGTAATATGAATTTTACTACAAGTCTGGGTACTTGATGAATTGAAAATGTGTTAACAAGCTCCGGAGACTAATCTAAAGCCGTGTCTCAACATGCACACTAGCAGTCTTGTGCCCTTCATATATTTTATGTATAAACAAAATTTAATTAGGCTACTTTAGATTAGTACTGTTTGTGTTCTTAGTACGAAGTTATGAACACGTTATGTTCCTCATACTGTCATGTTTGTACTTGGACAGGCGATGCGAAATGTATTTAATAACACAAAGCTTCGATATGGCCAAGTTTTCCTTACTTCTCCCGGTTTGAGTCGAGCAGCTCAACATCACAGCTGAACACGGTGTCACTACTTTTGTGCAGGGACAGACGAGTGACATTCGATTCATCAAACAGCGAGCGGAGAATGAAAAATTCTTCTAAAAATGAGCGGCCGACATGCACTTAGCCGCTGGAGAAGAAACATCAATAACGGGAGGAATATCGACCCTGAGCTGTGTGACCAGTGAGTGACCTTGAGGTGACAGAAGTGTCCCATTCCCCTGTTTATAATGCTGCCCCTCAAATCTTCACACCAGTGCTGCGTCACAGAGGAGCGACTTAAAAACATAGTTTCTGCGTGCTGCCTTGACAGAAACTAACGTCAGCTTGTCACACTGTTGTCACTGCATCGCGCCGACGCGTGTTGTCGGGGGTTGTGCTGGACCTGCTGTACTGGACTGGACTGACGTCAGCACAGTGGACTACGACAAGGCTGGAAGCTAATGGACCTGGTTCCGCTGTCGTCTGTCGTGTGTGGCCTCAATGCTGTCAGACTGTCCAGGTCCGCAGTGGACTGAGCTTAGACCCAGACCCGGTCCCGGTCAGTGCAGAGGGTCAGTCCGTCAGGGGAAGATGCACTCCTTGGCCCTGGTCCTCTGCTGTTCTGATGTTTGGCGTTAATGAAGTTATTGTCCCTGTGACCGAGGAACCGACACACACAGCACCGCCCCACAAAAACATCCCGTGGGTCTTAATCTCATTTAAGACAACAGCCAGCAGGAGGAAATGAAAGTCATGACCCTCTGAGTGGCGGAGCCTGCGGCTGAGACCAGCAGCAGGGGGCTGGACAGTATCCACTGCAGCGCCACATCCAGGTCTCCAGCAGGCCTCTTCTCTGCTTGTCTTATAGGCTTCTGCCCAACTCTTCGAGTCCTCAGAGGTCTTCCTCTCAGACTCCTCTCCGCAAAACTCCCGATGTCTGTGCGTCTAACGAGACTCTCCTCAGACTCCTGTTTTTTCTGTGTGCCATCAGTGGGCAGCTCTCTTTCTAGGGCCTTCGAGTAGGACTCCTGGTTTGTGCATCTGATAAAATCTAAAAGAAGACTTGGACTCCCCAGGTCCTACAGGACTGCCCCCCAGGACTCCCCGTGTCCTACGGGACTGCCCCCCGACCCCGGGACTCCCCGTGTCCTACGGGACTGCCCCCCGACCCCGGGACTCACCCTACATTCCTGGCGCTGCGGTCCTGGCAGGCGTTCCTCACCTGGACGTGCCAGTGGTCCTTCAGCTGGAGACAGGCCTCGGGTGTGTACCACTACAACAGAGCACATTGCAGGATGGGTGAGCAGCTCTTGGCTCTTCAGACTAGCAGGGAGCAGCTCTCGGCTCGTCAGACTAGCAGGGAGCAGCTCTTGGCTCTCGGCTCGTCAGACTGGTAGGGAGCAGCTCTCGGCTCGTCAGACTGGCAGGGAACAGCTCTCGGCTCTCAGCTTGTCAGACTGGCAGGGAGCAGCTCTCAGCTTGTCAATCACTGAACTCCCCCAGACTCTGGGCATCCTTGCAACCCAAAGGACTCCCCCCATGAGAACCATCAGACCCCATTATTCTGATTTTATGTCCAGAGCTGCAACATTACAGGTTTACAAGCTGGACTGCAAAGGGTGCAGAGCTGGGCGGTTGTGCTTGGAGGCCCAGTCCTGAGCGCAACCTGCCCCCGAGTCCTGGAGCACTTGGCGGAGAGCAGCGACAGGTGCTCAGCAGGCGCTGAGTCACTCGCCGGGCACAGCCCCTCGCCCTGTGGTGCTTGTGAAGCCTGCAGGCGGGGGCAGTGGCAGTAACAGTTGATCCCGGACTCCAGAGCTGACTGGTGACTCGCAGTCTTGTTGACAGACTCCAGTTTCCACAGAAACACGACCTGCTGCTCAGTGTTGCTCAGAAACAACAGGCAGGGTGAGCTCATAGGCACCAGACACACACAGCCACATGCCGGACGTGTTACACTGCAGAAAAACTACCAGGAATTGAAAATATAAAAATAAAACTGTCAAAAACACTATTCATTTAGGGTCGTATGGATATTAATCAGCTCTAATCAGCTGACAATGCTAGAAAGCGGACCTGCCTATCAGATCTGGAGTCCTGCTGCGCACATAGTGTCAAGACGAGCAGCGGCAGACAGCGGTCTCCTCCTTGTTATAGCTTGGCAGCAGAGTATAGCTGCACCCTGACCAGAGCAGGAGGGCAGTGTGGGAAGGCTGACAAGCAGATCGATGAGATTTCCTGCTGATGCAGGGCTGTGACGTCATCACCTCGCCTGAGCCGTGCACCTCTGGAGAGTGGTACCTCTGTCAACGGGGTGTCAGCGGCCTGCGGACGGGCGGGGGGCTCCCCTGCGGTTAGGAACTTTACAGACGACCCTCCCCCCACCAATGGCCTCTTCCAGCCAGAGCAGTCAGCTGCTTCTCCACTGACACTGAGCAAAACAGCTTCTGATTAAAGTCACCGGGACTGACATGGGACCAGCTGCCGGGACAGGACCTGCCCTCCGGTGCCGCGCTCCCGATTCCGTGGAAAACACAAGGAATGCGCGGACGCACCCGACATGAGGCTGAGGGGGAGCAGGAGTCCCAGCGCCGAGCGGCCGGCCCAGCCCGGCCCAGGATTGTGTCCGCTGCGCCAGGGCCTTCGCCAGCTCGCCTGGTACAGGCCGTTCCTTCAACCCACCCAGCAACAACAACGGCTTTGTCCCAGCAAGGGGAGCGGTGACTGCATGAGTGCTCTAACGCATTAACTTGTTTAATAATTAATGTCCCGGCACCCTGTCAACAGCTTGCAGGGGCAGAAACTAATTCCGCATCTACCAACAGCTACATCACCCTGAAGCTCAGCAGTGTGAGCCTGGCAAGTACCTGGATGGGAGACTCCTGGGAAAGCTGAGGCTGCTGCTGGAAGAGGTGTTAGTGGGGCCAGCAGGGGGCGCTCACCCTGCGGTCTGTGTGGGTCCTAATGCCCCATTATAGTGATGGGGACACTATACTGTAAACAGGCGCCGTCCTTTGGATGAGACGTAAAACCGAGGTCCTGACTCTCTGTGGTCATTAAAAATCCCAGGGTGTTTCTTGAAAAGAGTAGGGGTGTTACCCCGGTGTCCTGGCCAAATTTCCTCCTGGCCTTTACCAGTCATGGTCTCTAATAATCCCCATCTCTGAACTGGCTTCATCACTCTGCTCTCCTCCCCACTGAGAGCTGGTGTGTGGGGAGCGGACTGGCGCATCATCCAGGTGGGGCTGCACACTGGTGGCGGTAGTGGGATTCCCCATTACCTGTAAAGAGCTGTCCAGAATAGTGCTGTAGAAGTGTGAGGAATTATTACTGTCAACAATGCGACCGAGAGCCCCTCTCAGGCCTCCTTCCTGCCACTCCCAGCGACTGAGAGCGCCCCACACCGACACACCCCTCCTGCGAGGACGGCGCCCCTCTTTCTGGCGCCTGTGGCCGCTCCGCACTGACCTTGGGGAACCGGGTCACGACGCGATCCCGGCTGACGGGCGCGGAGACACACAGCTTCCCGCTCTCCATCGTCTGCATCCCCGGCTCTGGCCCCGGCTGAGGAGACACAGCGAGGGAGGGGTGAGCGACTGGAAACAGGCCCAGAACCAGGAAACAGAACCGCCGTGCGCCCACCCCGTCTCTCCTCCCCTCTCTCCCCTCACCTCGTCTCTCCTCTCCTCTCTTCCCTCACCCCGTCTCTCCTCTCCCCTCACCTCGTCTCTCCTCTCTTCTCTCCCCTCACCCCTTCTCTCCTCTCTCCTCTCTTCTCTCCCCTCACCCTGTCTCCCCTCTCTCCTCTCTCCTCTCCCCTCACCCTGTCTCCCCTCTCCTCTCTCCTCTCTTCCCTCACCCCGTCTCTCCTCTCTCCCCTCACCCCGTCTCCCCTCTCCTCACCCCGTCTCCTCTCAGCCCGTCTCCACACACTCATATACACACACTCTCACACAACACACACTCTCACACCCGCATACACACACTCATACACGCTCACACTCATATACACACACTACACACTCATATAGACACACCACACACTCTCACACACCACACACTCTCACACTCGCATACACAAACACCAGACACTCTCACACTCACATACACACACCACACACTCTCACACTCGCATACACACACTCATACACGCTCACACTCATATACACACACTACACACTCTCACACTCGCATACACACACTCATACACACTCACACTCATATACACACACTACACACTCTCACACTCACATACACACACACACCAGACACTCATACACACACAGCACACACTCTCACACTTGCATACACACACACACCCACACTCTCACACTCGCATACACACACCACACACTCATACACACACACACCACACTCTCACACTCGCATACACACACCACACACTCTCACACTCATATACACATACTACACACTCTCACACACCACACACTCATACACGCTCACACTCATATACACACTACACACACTCTCACACACCACACACCACACACTCACACACCACACACTCACACACCACACACTCGCATACACACACACCACACACTCGCATACACACACTCATACACGCTCACACTCATACACACACACCACACACTCTCACACTCGCATACACACACTCATACACGTTGAGTTCTCACGAAACTAAACCCCACAGGAAATCACACTAAAACAGACGGAGACGCCACCGCGAGCCGGAGCCCGGTTACCTGGGAGAAGCGAAGGCAGCACGCGGGTCTGAGCGCTGTCCGGTCCCGAGCGCTGTCCCTCCGTGTTCTCGCTCCGAGGGCTCAAGCAGCTGTTGTGGAGTGCAGCGCCTCTGTGCCGCCCGGGGTCACCATGGCGACCGCGGTTCTGGGCGGCAGGCGGTGACGTCACAGTGGGAGGAGCTGGGCCGGGGCTCAATCCTCTCCTGTGATTATTATTAAAGCAAAAAGTGTCAAATAAGCAGCAGCGACATCGTTATTTGGGCGAATACAGACCTTCCGGCGTGTATATCTGAAGAACCCGGGGCACTCGGGCAGTGTCTTGCAGAAAAGCTGTTCAAGTACACAGTACAAAATTACATCGTTAATAGATATGCGATAATTTCCTCAGAAACTGTCTAATTACCCAAAGGATTCGAGAAGTCAAAAAGAGATAAAAAATAACAAAAAGAAATATTCGTGTCTGTTAAAATGAGGCAACAGGGTGTTTCATAAACCCCTCCACTCTAACCCTAAACTTCTGTGCGCAACGTCCTCAGACACATACTGTACATTTCAATCACTTGAATACTGTGAACAACATCAGCACTTCATTTTCTTATTTGTCAAAGGGTGCTGTTTTATATTTCTGACCTGTACCGATATTAAAATATGAAATGCTTTGTGTTCTTTCAGTGGAAATGAAGCGCCCTCGTGACCTTGTCTCTAATGTAATAATGGACTGGCAGCGCGCGTGCTTTCCACGGCCGAGCGCGGCTGCGGTTGCTTAGCAACCACAGAAAACTGAGGGCTCGAGCTGCAAACGGGCAGCGGACTTGCGGGAGTTTTGAAGAGTTTGACAAATCGGTCAAATTTAAAACAGAGGAAAAACAGCTGCTGGGGGTCTGTTTTTACTACCAGGGCTGTCAGGCGATCGTCTCATGTGGGTGTAGTTGTAGTTTCGGACAAGAAGTAAAAAACCGTCGATTTTGTGAGTTATAACCCGCCGTCTGCCAAACGAGTAAAGAAAACAGTCTCGAACAGCAGTTTTATTAGTGATTCTGTTTCCAAGCAAAGAGGTAGGAAAGGAGGGACAGCTCCTCGCGAAATGGCCACGGCTCGTATCTCCGCCCGCCTGCCCCCCAACATCGACCCCACGCGCGCCCCCGTGGCCTTCGGACACCGCGCTGTGCCCAAGCTGGTGAGCGCGCTGCGCGACTCCGACCTGCTCACCCGGCAGCGCGCCCTCATGGCGCTGTGCGACCTGGTGCACGACCCCGAGACTGCCTACCAGGCCATAGAGACGGGTGGGAGCCTCTGCAGTCTGCCTGTGACTGTTTGCCTGTATGTCCCTCTGTCTGTGCCTGAATGTTGTCTGTCCAGGCTGTGTGTCTGTCAGTCTGTCTGCATGCCTGTCTGTCAGTCAGTCTGCTTGTCTGTCTGTCCAGGCTGCGTGTCTGTCTGTCAGTCAGTCAGTCAGTCAGTCTTTCTGCGTGTCTGTCTGTCAGTCAGTCTGTCTGCATGTCTGTCTGTCCAGGCTGCGTGTCTGTCTGTCTGTCAGTCAGTCTGCGTGTCTGTCTGTCCAGGCTGCGTGTCTGTCTGTCAGTCAGTCTGCGTGTCTGTCTGTCCAGGCTGTGTGTCTGTCTGTCAGTCAGTCAGTCTTTCTGCGTGTCTGTCTGTCAGTCAGTCAGTCTGCGTGTCTGTCTGTCCAGGCTGCGTGTCTGTCTCTCAGTCAGTCTGTCTGCGTGTCTGTCTGTCCAGGCTGCGTGTCTGTCTGTCAGTCAGTCTGTCTGCGTGTCTGTCTATCCAGGCTGCGTGTCTGTCTGTCAGTCAGTCTGCGTGTCTGTCTGTCCAGGCTGTGTGTCTGTCTGTCAGTCAGTCAGTCAGTCTTTCTGCGTGTCTGTCTGTCAGTCAGTCTGTCTGCGTGTCTGTCTGTCCAGGCTGTGTGTCTGTCTGTCAGTCAGTCTGCGTGTCTGTCTGTCCAGGCTGCGTGTCTGTCTGTCAGTCAGTCTGTCTGCGTGTCTGTCTATCCAGGCTGCGTGTCTGTCTGTCAGTCAGTCTGCGTGTCTGTCTGTCCAGGCTGCATGTCTGTCAGTCAGTCAGTCTGGCTGCATGTCTGTCAGTCAGTCAGTCTGGCTGCGTGTCTGTCTGTCAGTCAGTCTGTCTGCGTGTCTGTCTGTCCAGGCTGCGTGTCTGTCTGTCAGTCAGTCCGCGTGTCTGTCTGTCTTGGTCCTGCTTGTGAACACAGGTGAGAGGCCAGGGAAGAAGGCTGTGGGTTGGTCTAGTGGGAGTAACGCTGTGTCGCCTGCTGGCATCTCTCTGCAGGCTGCCTGGAGAGCCTGAAGGCACTGCTGAAGGACGAGGACAGCACTGTGCGCCTGAAAACCACTGAGGTGCTCTACCTGCTGGCCACGCACAACGTGGGGAGGTGAGCTCAGGGGGCTCAGGGAGCTTGGTGTGCCCATACTGTCGCGTCATCACACACGTACAGTACTGTAGAGACTGTTATCACACACGTACAGTACTGTAGAGATCGTCAGTCATCACACACGTACAGTACTGTAGAGACTGTTATCACACACGTACAGTACTGTAGAGATCGTCAGTCATCACACACGTACAGTACTGTAGAGACTGTTATCACACACGTACAGGACTGTAGAGATTGTCAGTCATCACACACGTACAGTACTGTAGAGACTGTTATCACACACGTACAGTACTGTAGAGATCGTCAGTCATCACACACGTACAGTACTGTAGAGACTGTAATCACACACGTACAGTACTGTAGAGATTGTCAGTCATCACACACGTAGAGTACTGTAAAGACTGTTATCACACACGTACAGTACTGTAGAGATCGTCAGTCATCACACACGTACAGTACTGTAGAGACTGTTATCACACACGTACAGTACTGTAGAGATTGTCAGTCATCACACACGTACAGTACTGTAGAGACCGTTATCACACACGTACAGTATTGTAGAGACTGTCAGTCATCACACACGTACAGTACTGTAGAGACTTATCACACACGTACAGTACTGTAGAGATCGTCAGTCATCACACACGTACAGTACTGTAGAGACTGTAATCACACACGTACAGTACTGTAGAGATTGTCAGTCATCACACACGTAGAGTACTGTAAAGACTGTTATCACACACGTACAGTACTGTAGAGATCGTCAGTCATCACACACGTACAGTACTGTAGAGACTGTTATCACACACGTACAGTACTGTAGAGATTGTCAGTCATCACACACGTACAGTACTGTAGAGACTGTTATCACACACGTACAGTATTGTAGAGACTGTCAGTCATCACACACGTACAGTACTGTAGAGACTGTTATCACACACGTACAGGACTGTAGAGATCGTCAGTCAGCACACACGTACAGTACTGTAGAGTGTGTCAGTCCTGCTCCTCTGTCACTAGTAAATCCTATCCCGTTGTCCGTCTGTCATCTAGACCCTTAGGTCTTTACTCCTTTCCTCATGGCTGTGTGTGATGAGTGTGTGTCTGTGTGTCACCCCCCACTAGGGAGGCGCTGCTGCGCGGCGATGTCCTCTCCCCGCTGTCCGATCTCCTGGAGGAGCCGGTGGCTGCCTGCCGCCGGAACACCCACATGGCGCTGGAGATGCTGGCCGAGTTTCCCGCAGGTAAGACTGGGGCGCAGCTGCACCCCTCTCTGTTCCTTCTCTCGCTTTCGCCCCGGGACACCCCTGCTGCCCCCCTCCCCAGCACTCTGCAGCCTGGCGGGCAGCTCGAGAGCTGGGGCCTGTGGAGCTTACCTGTGGAAGGTGTGACCACCGGCCGCCCGTCCTCACTGCCTCAGAAACGGCTCGCATCCTCGGCGCAGTTCAGTGCCTCCTGGGCCCCCCTCCCGTCGTTGGGTCTCAATGTGTCAAAAGGAAGCAGGGTTTCTGTGAAGCAATGATGGTGCTGAAGAGAGTCGAGTGAAACTTCTGTCTGTCTCAGAGCTCATGACGGGCTGACAGCAGGGGTCCAGAGCTTGATCGGTTCCCTCCCTTCTCTCCAAAAGTCTCTGTACATGTTTCAAGGTACCAATCTAGTACTGTGATATGTAGATATACACAAGAGAAAATCTTTTTTTTAATTTAAATGTAGTTTGAGAACTTAGCTTTGCTGTTAATGCTGTAGCATCAGTTGCAATATCCCTTTCCCTCCTAAAAAACAGATAAAGACTGCATTTCTTTTCATTCACAAGGTACAGATCTTTCTGTGTGAGCTGTGTAACTGCGTAACGAGTTCTCAGGCGCTCAAGTGTTACTTTCTCAAAGTCTTCCTCGAAGTCTGCATTGTGCTCTGCACACCCTTGTAATTACATGCAAGGCCACCAGGGGGCACACGAAGATCAGCTTTTCAGAGTGTCGTCATACACCAGTGCTGGCAAGTGTGCTTCCCTGTGTGTTTTTATTGGGTTTACTGTGGGAGAAGGTTTTGCTCTTGCTTTCAGAATTCAGAATTGACACAACAGAGACTCGTGCTACAGATGCTTCCCTACAGGACTTGTTCTTGACCGACCTGTTGAAGAAATACGGTGGCTTCTGCACAAGAGCCTAGCAGCCGGTAAAGCCTGGTATGATGTAGACCGTGAGCTGGGACTGAAATAGGAGTTGCTCTTGGAAGCCAGGTACAGAGAAGTGTTATCACGAGCTGCAGGGAGGGCTGATTTTTTCCTTCATGCTGTTTCTGAGACTTCTCTGACCCCTCCTGCTCAGCACCAGGTCACAGGAATCACAGGAATATCACCTTGTAAAAATATCTTTGTCTTTTTCACTTCATACCATCACCTCATTTAAAAAAAAACACTTTAATTATCGCCTCGAAGGAAGTGTGGTTAGCTGGCGAGGTGTCAGGGGGCAACAGCTGTGTGCTTCATCAAGCTGTCAGCTGAGCTGGTGCCCAGAGCTGTCAGAAACAGCTCCCGTCAGCCCTCTGGTGCAGGTCAGACAGCACCCCCCTCTTCCTTTGCACCATGGCCAGTGAGTCAGCATGAGACAGCTGCAGGGCCCGATGAGGGGCCGTGCCCTTACACAGAGAGCTGCAGAGGGAGGGTTCAGGTGGGAGATCCCTGAAGAAAGAGCTGGATGTTATCTTGGGCTCAGTGAGCTGGCAGAGCTCCATCGCTGCACACACACATCTCCACCCCCCCCCCCCGGCAACGACAGAGACAGAGATGACCCCCACCGCAGTGAAAATGCTTGCATCATTCTGTTTATTTCATCATCGTCATCATCATCCTTATTTTTAATCATTTCTTGAAGTGGACACCTTGAGAATTAGAACCTGAAGCCCTTAAGCTGAATTATTTTACGCTATTGTGTCTGAGCAGCCAAGAAGAGTTGCCTGCTGGTCTGTTTCTCTTTTGCTCTCTTTCCTAAGTTGTGTGCTTTACATTTTTATTTACATGTTGTATTCATCACAATGTCCACTTAAATAACATTTATGGTTTGAGATAAAAAGAAATACATATTTTTATTTTTTTATTTTTTTGCAGTTTCAGGTGTCTTTTATCCCAACCCCCACATTTCTATGACAGTGGAATCTCTAGTCCCCCCCACGTTTGTGAGATAGTGGAATCTTCCCGTCACCCCACTCTTCTGTGAGAGTGGACTCGTCCGCTCTTCAGCAGATTGAGACCCAGCAGTGGTGACCGAGTTTTCTGTGTGCACAGTTGCAGTTGAGCTACTGTGCTGGTACTGCATGCAATGCAATATGTACCCTAGTCATCAGCTTCTCCACTTTAGATAAGTATTCAGCACAACGTTCTCTTATTTGCTCTTTCTCATCCTCATAGCTTTTGATTCTTATATATTTTTTTCAATAAATACTCTTTAGACAACAGCTGCACAGAATCACAGATTTGTTTTCCTTAATATGAGATTCAGGGGAATTTTTAGAAATGGATTCTAAAAAAAAAAAAAGAATCTCAGAAACAAAATTTGAAACTTTCATGCAATTCCCAGTTCTTTAACCTCATTAAAAAAAGAAAACCTTGCGGGGGTTGTATGTACAGTACACTGAGCGGCCTCCTTCTGCGGTGTTCTTTCGCCTTGGACGTAGTATCAGACTTTCCGTACCAAACAAGTGAGCCTGCTGTGCAATCAGTCACATACTTAAAGCACGTCAGGGTTTAGAAAAGGGACGAAGCGTGATCTGATGTAGGCGGTACTGGTACTGAGCGTGCTGGCTCACAGTTCTTCTTGTCCAAACCCAGCGAGCACAATTTTCGTAACCTGCTTCTCTCTCTTTCTGCATTTTTTAACGTCTTCTGTACATCAAGTTGTTGAGCGACTGAATTAAAAGAAGGAGTGAGAACATTTTTCTGGAGTTTCCTTAAAAAAATAAAACGAGGCTCAATTAAAAACGACTTTGTTGAAAGCAGCATTGATTGACCCAGGCAAATGAAGAAGCCTTTTTCTCAATAAAAAGAAAGCCTTTCCTTTGGCTCGACGGTGTGGTCGGCCTCACGGGGAGCGCCGATGGAGGGGAGAGGGCCTCATGAGGCTGTGCAGCACTGTACAGGGCAGTTCATCGGCCTGACTCTGACAGCTCTGCCCAGGGTAGGGCCTGCGAGAGTGTGTCAGGATGTGTGTGATTGTCAGTGTGTGTGAAATACATTGAGTGTGTAACAGTGTGTATGAGGGCCTGTCAGTATGTGTGTGAGAATCACTGTGTTT
The DNA here is from genome assembly GCF_055471065.1 of Atractosteus spatula. Lineage (NCBI taxonomy): Eukaryota > Metazoa > Chordata > Actinopteri > Semionotiformes > Lepisosteidae > Atractosteus > Atractosteus spatula. The sequence continues at coordinate 3,830,670 of NC_142722.1, forward strand.
GTGTGAGACAGTCTGGACTTGTCGGTGAGTGTATGAGAGAGAGATTGTCTGTTTAGGTCTGTGAGAGCCTGGGTCTGTGTCCTTGTGTGTAAGACAAAGACTGGGTTTGTTTCAATGTGTGAGAGAAACTGGTTTTGTATCAGTGTGAGACAGACTGGGTCTGTCTCAGTGTGAGAGGAAGTTTGGGTCTGTATCAGTGTGAGTGTGTATTTGCAGTGTGAGTGTGTATTTGCAGTGTGAGAGTGTGTATATACAGTATGAGTGTTTGCAGTGGGTGAGTGTCTGCAGTGTGTTTATTTGCAGTGCGTTACTGTGTACTTGCAGTGCGTGAATCTGTAGTGTGTGTATCTGCAGTGTGTGTATCTGCAAGGTGTGAGTGTGTATCTGCAATTTGAATATCTGCAGTGTGTGTATCTGCAGTGTGTGTGTGTAGCTGCAATGTGTGTATCTGCAGTGTGTTTATTTGCTGTGTATGTATCTGCAGTGTGTGAATGTGTATCTGCAGTGTGTGTTTCTGAAGTGTGTGTATCTGCAGTGTGTGTATCTGCAGTGTGTGAGTGTGTATCTGCAGTGTGTGTATCTGCAGTGTGTGAGTGTGTATCTGCAGTGTGTGAATGTGTATCTGCAGTGTGTGTATCTGCTGTGTGTGTATCTGCAGTGTGTGAGTGTGTATCTGCAGTGTATATTTGTAGTGTGTGTATCTGCAGTGTGTGAGTGTGTATCTGCAGTGTGTTTATCTGCTGTGTGAGTGTGTATCTGCAGTGTGTGAGTGTGTATCTGCTGTGTGTGAGTGTGTATCTGCAGTGTGTGTATCTGCAGTGTTTGAGTGTGTATCTGCTGTGTGTGTGTATCTGCAGTGTGTGAGTGTGTATTTGCTGTGTGTGAGTGTATATCTGCAGTGTGTGTATCTGCAGTGTGTGAGTGTGTATCTGCAGTGTGTGAGTGTGTATCTGCAGTGTGTGCGTGTGTATCTGCTGTGTGTGAGTGTGTATCTGCAGTGTGTGAGTGTGTATCTGCTGTGTGTGAGTGTGTATCTGCAGTGTGTGAGTGTGTATCTGCAGTGTGTGCGTGTGTATCTGCTGTGTGTAAGTGTGTATCTGCAGTGTGTGAGTGTGTATTTGCTGTGTGTGAGTGTATATCTGCAGTGTGTGTATCTGCAGTGTGTGAGTGTGTATCTGCTGTGTGTAAGTGTGTATCTGCAGTGTGTGCGTGTGTATCTGCTGTGTGTGAGTGTGTATCTGCAGTGTGTGTATCTGCAGTGTGTGTATTTGCGGTGCAGAAGTTCAGTTTTCTCATTCTCAGCCCCTCTTATCGCGTCACCCCAGTCCTTTTTCCCAAGCGATACGAAAGCTAGCACGTGTGTGTGTGTCAAGTCTCCGTCCAGACGCGTCCTGTCCGGTTTCCCCAGTCCCTGCTTGTTCTGTGCCGTGTGCCCGGCGGTCGTGGGTGCGGCGTGGCGGCAGTGGCGTTGGCGACAGCAGCAGCGGGCAGCGGCGGCGGCTCCCACCCCCTCCTAGCACAGCCCGATGTACTTCAGGTTGTTCTGGATGATGACGTCCGTTACAGCGTCGAACACGAATTGTATGTTGCTGGTGTCGGTGGCGCAGGTGAAGTGGGAGTAGATCTCCTTGGTCTCCTTGTTGCGGTTGAGGTCCTCAAACTGCCTCTGGATGTAGACGGCCGCCTCTTCGTAGGTGTTCTGGCCCTTGTACTCGGCGAAACAGACGGTCAGCGGGATGCGCTTGATCTTCTCCGCCAGCAGGTCCTTCTTGTTGAGGAAGAGGATGAGTGACGTGTTGATGAACCAGTTGTTGTTGCAGATGGAGTCAAAGAGGCGCAGGCTCTCCGCCATCCGGGACTGCAGGAGAGAGGAGAGGGAGGAGGAGACGGGGACAGAAGGGAGAGGAGAGAGGAGGAAGGGAGACAGAGGAGAGAGGGAGAAGGAGACAGGAGACAGAGTGGACAGGAGAGGGAGGCGGAGACAGGGGAACAGAAGGGAGAGAAAGGAGAAGAGAGGAGTGACGTTAGCACTGTTGTTTGCTTAGCAATGGGCATCTTTAAGTCAGGACCATGCATGCTTTTCCTCCTGCTGTGTGAGGGCAGTCTGATCTCTGAGTAGCGGTACTGCTCGTACCAGGGGCATGCGTGTACTGAATAAACCTGCAGAGAGACACAGTGTAGCCAACCGCTGCCTCCCTCTCTACCTGCCCAGGACAGCTTTCGAGCTCTGCCAACGACGCGGAGCTGCCTGCTCTCCCACCGGAGAGGAGAGAGTGTTCCCACAAGGGACAGCTGCACAGTGGGGATGTCGTTTTATTAATTAGCCGGCATAGTAAAATTAATCACTGCAGTGCCTAATAAGTTTTGGGCAGAAAAGACTGGGACTCCTTTAATTATCCCTCTTTAACTACCCATGCTCCTTATCTTTTTCTGTTTTACCTTGATATCCGTGTTTTGGCTAATTGAACAAGTTCACTGAAATTATGGGGTCTGTTTCACCCTGACTCCTGATAAGCTGGCCGCTCTGCAGAACCGCCACATCAGTTTGAAGAAGACGGTTGCCATGAGACTCCCTCCGTCCCTCTAACAGGAAGATCTCGTTAACACCCTGCAGACACCTGCAGGGGCCCTCAAATCCACATCATTCATCGTATAGGACTCGGAAAGGTGTAGTGTTGGGGGTCTCCCTTCCCAGGGCCGGCTGCTGGACCAGACTAGCAGCACTACCACCAGAGAGGCAGGGGGCTGCAGCAGCTGCAGAGGACCTCGCTGATGGCACGGCCACAGGGCTGTCAGAGCCGAGTCTGCGAGGGTCTCGCGGGAGCTGTGCCAAGTGGCTCATTAGCAGCCTCGGGTTTAATTGCTCTGCAGCACAGTGACACTGATAATAGCTTAAAGATGGCCTTGGGCTGAAGATACGATAAGATACTGCGCTGAAAACAAGGCGGAAAAGGGGGCTGTGTCTCAGGGGAGGGTCTTAAGGGCGTCTCTTTCAAACCGGAGTCTGTGTCTCGGAAGAAGCGTCCGCTCGCCAGCCTGGCACGTGAGGCCCGGGGCCGGCCGAGAGCTGCTGTCAGCCCGGCCTGATTTACTGCAAGCCCTGAGTTTATGGTTCGGGAGAAGCCTCCTCCTCCTAATTGAATGGATCCATATGACAAACAGGCCAGGGAGCCAGACGAAACCCTTCATCATCTTTATGGGCCAGAATCTCTGTGCTTTCCTGTAGCTGAGCCGAGGAAACATGATTGTGATTTACGAGATGCCCCGCCCGCGGCTGGGGCAACAGAGGAGCTCTTGCTGTCGATCTGTCTGAGCCACAGGCCCCAAAATCCAATCCTCACGAGAGACAGCGGCCTCTCCTGGTCTTCACCACCGGGTTTCCAGCATTTAGTTAAACATTTGATTAATTGGGCCTTTTAAATTGCTTTAAGCTCAAGGATATCCCTGGTGCCAGAGAACCACAGCCCTGCAGGGTTTAAAGACCTGGAAATTGGGAACTCTGAGCCATTACATCAGTAATGTCAGATTTGTACTGCACTGTTAGTGTTCCTGTATGGCTCATACACCACGTCTGTGCTAAGGTTGCTCTCTGTTATGTCCTGGGGCTCTGCCTCTGCCTCCTGTTCTCAGTTTTAAATGCGCTTCACCATAGTTTCAACTGGTGCCCTCTAGTTGGTATTTCACCATTCATTCTGACACAGTCTGCTTGAGTACTTGGATCACGTCTTCTCTGCCCTGTCCTAGGCAAGAAGGATTCAGTTTGTCTAGCCTGTTGGTTCAGGGCATTCCTTTGAGCCTAGGAGAGCACCTGGAATATAGATATGTCTGTACAGTACATGGCACTGGTAAAGGATACAGGGATACATTTAAAGATAAAGGCTGTGTATTTCAAGGTGACCTTGGGATGTGCTGTTGTAGGGCGTTGTGGAGCTGCCAGCGTGAGCTACTGTGCTTTCACTGTAAGAGCAATAAGTAGATGAAATAGCAGCTCATCAGCCTGTGTGGATATAGGTGTGACATTCAGTGCAGCTCTGTCCATGGGTTTGTGTAGGTGTGTGTATGTGTGTGCATCTGTGAGTACATTGTGTGTGTTTGTGTGTGCTTGTGTGTGTGTGTGTATAGGTGTGTGTGCATACATGTGTGTGATTGTGCGTGTGTGTTTCTGTGTACTTGTATGTTTGTGCATGTGTGTAAGTGTGTGTGCTTGTATGTTTAGGTGTGTGTGCGTGTGTATAGCTGTCTTTGTGTATGTTTGTATGTATGGTTGTGTGTGTTTGTGTGTATGGGTGTGTGTTTGTGCATAGGTGTGTGTGCATGCATGTGTGCTTGTATGTGAGTGTGTGTTTGTGCATATGTATAGGTGTGTGTGCGCATGTGTATAGGTGTGTGTGTGTTTGTGTGTGTGTATAGGTGTGTGTTTGTTTGTATAGTTGTGTGTGTATGCGTGTGTGTGTGGAGCAGGACAGGTGCCAGGTATAGCCCTATCCTCTCTGTGTATAGGTGTGTGTGAGATATGAGGTGCTCTCTTGAGGTATGGCCCTGGCCTGTGTGTGTAGTTGTGTAGATGTGTGTGTATAAGTGTGTGTGTGTGGAGCAGGACAGGTGCTTTGTGAGGTATGGCCCTGGCCTGTGTGTGTAGTTGTGTAGATGTGTGTGTATAAGTGTGTGTGTGGAGCAGGACAGGTGCTTTGTGAGGTATGGCCCTGGCCACTGTAACGAGTGTGGAGGTGTGTGTGTGTGTGTGTGTGTGTGTGTGTGTGTTAAGCAGGGCAGTATGGCCCTGGCCTGTGTGTGTAGGTGTGTGTGTATAAGTGTGTGTATAGGTGTGTATGAATAGGTGTCCATTGATTTCCCTTCGGGATCAATAAAGTCTTATCAATCTATGTAGGTGTGTCTATAGTTGTGTGTATAAGTGTGTGTACGTTTGTGTGTGTGTACAGGTGTGTGTGGCCCTGGCCTGTGTGTAAAAGTGTGTGTGTGTGTAGGTGTGTGTGGACCTGGCCTGTGTGTATAAGTGTGTGTGTGTGTGTGGCCCTGGCCTGTGTGTACAGGTGTGTGTGGCCCTGGCCTGCTGTGAGAGTTGAACTGGCAGCCCAGTATGTGATCACCTGTCACAGCCTGAGGAACAGTGAGTCTGTCTCCCAATAATGCTCCATCTGTCTACAGTATATGTCAATATTTTATAATATGTCTTTGTTGTAAATGTCTGTAATATGTCTGTAGATTTTATTTTACTTTTATTTTTTGTTTTGTTTCATGTGAATTTCATTATTTTATTTGCTTTGGCAACACTGATTGTACCCATCGGTCATGCTAATAAAGCACCTTGAATTGAATTGATAAGCCTCAGTACAGGAGGGAGAGAGCCCCGCCTCTCCTCTCTGGCCACCTCTCTCTTCCCGAAGGACTGGCAGCTAGACAGGTGACACACAAATACCCCCCACAAAAGACTGCCATCTGCAGCACAGGAGGAGAATGTAATTAAAAGGTTTGTTAGAAGAGATTGCCATGCTGCTTCCGCTGCGGCCGCGGGGCGAGGACAAGCCTGGGGACGGGCACGGCGCGCTGTCAGGATACCCAGCGACACGCCACCAGCACAACGCACACGGTTCCCTGTCGCTTGCAGCGTTTTTCATTTCGCAAAGCCTGTCTGCCAGGCTTGCCATCTGGGACAGAGCGAATTATTATTAATAGTTATTCAATCGCTTGACGCCTTCAGCCCAAGTGGCCTGGAGCTAATGCAGTTGCATCATGTATGTATTAGTACTCAGTGGTCTGACGAACTGCAGAATCCAAACATAATGTAAAATTAAGCAGACAGGCCATGCCAGCGAGCAGAACTTCACACATACTCGTTCACAGCTTCTCCCACACTGCGCTGTGGGGAGCCGAGGCCCACTGAGTAAGCCATAGTAACCACCAGTCCGGTGCTGCTGGCTTTCACCTGCACTTGACCTTGTGTCCCTTGATTATTTTTCATCTTGTGGAAATCAGTGCTCCAATCACTCCGTGACTAGTGGGCTGGAAAGGAAATATTTTCCAGACTGGGTGGAATGGGAACCACAGCCGCCTGTGGACCTGCGGTATCAGAAATGACTGCACAAGGGGACAGAAACAAAGACGTGACCGTTCTATTCTGTATCCTGTATTGCTGTGTCTCACATCCTCCAGCTTAATTTGAAGTAGGCTTTGATTTCCGAGAGCTGTCCTCCCATGAATTCTGTGACCCCAGTCTGCTGCTGAGCCCCACCCACACATACACACACCTGTGAGCATGACTCTGGCCTCAGTGACACCCCACACTGTCACCCCAGCAGGGTTCTGGACCCTTCTGGACCCTCCTCCCCTCATTCCCTCCTCAGAGCTGCAGGGTCTCTGTTCATCCCAGCTGGCTGGCCCTCGTATGACTTTCTCCCCTTCCTCAGCTTTCCAGTGTGTCCTGATAGGGATGCGGAGTGAGAGGGTACTTTCCATTCCTTCCTCTGAAGGCCTGGTGGTGCACCTGCTGGTCCGTTATAGAAGGAGCATGTGACTGGCGAGTTCTCACACGTGGCTGCGTCCCCATGCTGCCAAGCCCTCCACTGCTCCTTCTACTGTGGAACTGTCCTGTTCTGGCCTGGCGAGAAGTGTTCACTTGTGTTCCAGTTAATCAAATAATTCGAGACCTTGTGTTCGAAGCCAGAAGGGACTAAAGATTAGGACTCTACAAACTTGGTGCTGTATCTTGTGAGGAAGAGCAGTGTGGGTTCACCTCCATCTCAAACGCTAGAGTTGAAATTCTGGAGAATTCCCTGCCAGACTGACCCCGATGTGGGTCAGTACTTCATCAGGGTCTTTCCTTTACTTAAGAAAGCTTCTGCTGTATCTAGGACCTATGATAATCAGATCTGCAGAATAACTGTAACGAGTACAGTTCACCCAGAACGCAATCATTATCAGGTCTGCAGAAAGCTGTGCAGAAACTGTCTGGAAATTCACACACTGTCATCCTCAGACATGATGATTAATGATGGAGGATAGCGATAGTGAGAGTGTGTATGTCTTGCTCTCTGAATTCAAACTCCCTGCGTCCCGACCCCAGAGGCCCGCTGAGAGGAGAGCTGTGCAGCATGTGTGTGCCCCACTGCAGCCCTCCACCTTTTAACTAACCTTCAGGGCCCATCGGGAAGATTCTCAACTAATCACGATACAGGGATAAACCTGGGCTGGTGCAAGAGTCGACTCCACCATAACTAAACGCATCTGAAGAGGAAGCCAATGCAAGTCACGGAAATGTGGCTCAAGCCACAACAACATCAAGAGTGAGATGTGAATAGAGACAGTGAGACAGCGACAGTGGCCCCTGGCCACAGGAGGAGGAGACTCGAACCCCGTTCAGAGGGAGTGAAGCAGGGGGCGGCTGCAAGGTGGAGACGGGGTGGAGGAGGGATGCTTGAGGCAAATGTGAAGGGAGGCGTTTATGTTCGATATAACAGAGCTAATTTCTGTAATGATGATGACTAGGAACGGCTGTGTGAGATTGACCCGTCATTGTTATCCCTCCCGAACTTCACTTAACAACTTCCATCTCTATTTTCCACTGTCCATGGGCACGCTTTGCTTTTATCAGAATATAAACCATGACTAAAAAAATCACTATGGCTTTTATTCTAGGGAAGAAGCTAACTGGGTCTTGTTTGAGAGGGCGACCTTGACTTCTCTATAATTTGCACAGCATCCTCCATCAGCAGAGTAAGCAGTGCAAGCAAGTTTACTCCCCATGGGAAGACCTGCCACCAGGCACCAGGGAAGGTATATCCTGTAGTGGATTCTGGAAATAATTTCAAACATTTTCTGAGTTTATCGGGTTTTTTTCTAAAACCTGACAGAGGGGACATAACTAAGAGTTGTATGTAATTCTCATTACATTACTGGAATACTCCTGTAAAACTAAAAAGGAATAATTAAAATAATTGCTAGCGCTTAATTAAAACCTTTATTTTTTAGACACAGAGGAATATACTGTGCAGTTGCCCTGGCTCTGATCTCTGTATTGAAAGCCTGTACTGAGCTGTAGCTTTGCCACAGACTGTGGTTAGTTCAGAACAGGACTTCAAGAGAGGTGGGGCTCAGGACACAGGATAGAGGCAGAAGCTTTGCTACTGTGTTCACTCCCAGTTACCAGTCTCTCCTCTGTGCCCCTCTTGTCAGTGTTCAGACAGCCCTTCTGGGACTGCTGCATGTTAATATCTCCACAGGAATAACAGAGAGTACAGGATACCAACTGCTGAACTCTAACACCACAAGCTGCAGCCAACTAACTGCTACACACTCTGCCCCTGCCCCATTCTTCCTCCCCTTCCCACGTGTTCAAAAGGGCACCAGGTGCAGCCATTCCACCCTCTCAGTCAGGATCCAAAGAAAACTCTCACTTGTCAGGAAAGAATGAACATCTGAGACAGAAGCTGCCCTTGTTGTCCACACTGGCCTGCACATCTCAGGACACTCGCGTCCACGCTGAGCGCCTTGTGAGCGCCCCGCTGTGCTGGACCAGAGGCCAGCAGTCCCCAAGCCCTCAGCCCTCTTCTTCCAAGGCAGCTTCAGCATAGCCCATGATTGTGAGGCTGTGGTATCAATTGTGTGCTGGGACTTTTGTTCGTTCGTTTCACACAGTGGTGGTGGAAAAATAGGGTCATTGTTCAGAAATGAGTGCCATCTTTGTCCTGATTTGTGCATTTCTCTTTACTGTGAATCTTGAGGGTCAGCTCTGATGGCTGGGACTGCCCTGTCTCGAGAACCCTGCCATAACACACTGACAACCCTGAACACAGCATAACCCCAGACACAAGCTTTCTGCTGTATTTGAATACATTACATTTAATGGTGGTGTAAAATTCCCCTGTATTATCATGATTCAGGATTTTCAAAACACAACAATGAAAATAAAAAATATGAACATTAACAACAAACAATATAACTTGCAGACCAAAGATAATGTTTCTGTTTCCATTTACCATACTAGTGCTAAGTGCTTCGTTCTGGTAAACCTGCATGTGTGTGATACTTGTAAGCGGAGCTCAGCACTGTGTGGACTCATGGGCACTCATGGGAGGAGCTCATCCTACCCAGTGCTGTGTGATCCACATGGGCAGAGCTCTATGTGTGATACATGTGGGCGGAGCTCAGCTCTATATGTGATACATGTGGACGGAGCTCAGTGCTGTATGATACATGTGGGTGGAGCTCAGCTCTGTGTGATATATGTGGGCGGAGCTCAGCTCTGTGTGATACTCATGGGTGGAGCTCAGCTCTCTGTGTGACACTCATGGGAGGAGTTCAGCTCTGTGTGATACATGTGGGCGGAGCTCAGCTCTGTGTGATACTCATGGGAGGGGCTCAGCTCTCTGTGTGACACTCATGGGAGGAGCTCAGCTCTGTGTGATACATGTGGGCGGAGCTCAGCGCTGTGTTTGACACTTGTGGGAGGAGCTCAGCGCTGTGTTTGCCACTTGTGGGAGGAGCTATGTACTGTGTGTGATACTCATGGGCAGAGCTCAGTGCTATGTGTGTGATACGTATGGGTGGATCTCAGTTCTGTGTGTGATACTTGTGTGCTAAGCTATGGGTGCGGTGGCTCTATGTCTAAGGATCTATGGCTGGAAGGTTGCTGGTTCGTGTCCTGCAGCTGGCAGAGGAATCCTACTCCGTTTGGGCCCCTGAGCAAGGCCCTTCACCCCAACTGCTCCAGGGGCGATGTATAAATGGCTGACATTGCGCTCTGATCCCAGCTTTACTCCCTGTCTGTGTCTCTCATGGAGAGCAAGTTGGGGTATGTGAAAAGACAAATTCCTAATACAAGAAATTGTATATGGCCAATAAAGTGATCTTATCTTATGCACTGTGTGTAATACTTGTGGGTGGAGCTCAGCTCTTTGTGTGATACTTTTGGGAGGAGCTTAGTGCTATGTGTATGATACTTGTGGGTGGAGCTGTGCGCTGCGTATGATACTCATGAACGGAGCACAGTGCTATATGTGTGATGCTCGTGGATGGAGCTATGCGCTGTGTGTGATGCTCTTGGATGGAGCTATGTGCTGTGTGTGATGCTCGTGGATGGAGCTATGTGCTGTGTGTGATGCTCGTGGATGGAGCTATGTGCTGTGTGTGATGCTCGTGGATGGAGCTATATGCTGTGTGTGATGCTCGTGGATGGAGCTACAGTGTGCCCTGTGTGTGATGCTTGTGGATGGAGCTACAGTGTGCGCTGTGTGTGATGCTCGTGGATGTAGCTATGTGCTGTGTGTGATGCTCATGGATGGAGCTATGTGCTGTGTGTGATGCTCGTGGATGGAGCTATGCACTGTGTGTGATGCTCGTGGATGGAGCTACAGTGTGCGCTGTGTGTGATGCTCGTGGATGGAGCTACAGTGTGCGCTGTGTGTGATGCTCGTGGATGGAGCTACAGTGTGTGCTGTGTGTGATGCTCGTGGATGAAGCTACAGTGTGCGCTGTGTGTGATGCTCGTGGATGGAGCTATGTGCTGTGTGTGATACTCATTGGTGGCAGTATACAGCCCATTGCTCAGGCCGTCCAGAGGTGCAGCGAGATTGGGACATGGCGTCAATACAGAGATGCAGTTTTTACCAGGCATTCAGGGATTTTTAAGGACATAGAAGAAGTTAATTAAAGGAACTTAAGGAGTCATTGAAACAGATTTCATTTCAGTTTATGTTATTATCATTTTCAGGTCTCTGGCATCAATTGTGCCTTTCTCCTTTGTCCTTTGGTGCTACTTTGTATTCTGCCTTTATTGTTTTTTAATATCAAAGAAATTTAAATTAGCTTAGTTTTCCATTAGCGGTCAAAAACATATATATAGCCCAGAATGGTGCACAATAGTGCCTGTTGATGTAGAGTGGTGGGATTGTGGTTAGAGATGGTGTGTCTGCAGGGGAAATGTGTGCTCTTCTGTGGTGAGAAATGTGGTTGAGTGTGTGTGATGTGTGTGTAGTGTGTGTTCAGGAGAGAAATGACTTACAACCCAGACCGAACTATGAAGAAGACTCTTCCCTCTATACAGTTGACAGAGTGCCATTGCAGAGAGGCACTGTCTCTCCCCAGGAATGTTAGACTGGGGAAATAACCTTAAACTAGACACAACAGTTTGTGCTCTGAGTCGTCCATGCAAAAGACGAGTAGGGGAGGTGCTCTGGCCTGGACACACAGAAGTCCCTCAGCTCTTAGTTTGCAGCTTTAATGTAAGTCTTTCACTTGAACACCTTTACCTATATCTGCAATGCCTGGTACTAGTCATTGTTCTTGGTTAAAAAGCTGTAGGCTGGGACAATGTAAGTGTGTAATAGTGTAAGCGCAACGCTGTCATTTTTAAGCTGTATTCATGTGCTGCTTTCTGTGGGGTTTGTGGCAGTGTGTTGGCGTGCAGACTGTCTCCATTAAGGGTTTATCAGAAGGCACATGTGGGAAGGGCAGACTCAGATCCAGCAAAGATGCTCACAATCAAATCAGAGCTAACAGATTTAATTAGACCTTAGCCGGCCTCTGTGTATATGGCTTAATTTGATTCGGTCATCATCTGAGAGGAACAGTGCCGCTATCCCTAATCTCTCTCTTTCCCTCTCTCTCCCCTTTCCTAACCCGAACCCTTCCACTGCCCTTCTCCATTTCCCTCAGCCTCATTTTTGTATATCAAAGCCACAGCCTCCTGTCATCTGCCTCATCCAGCTGAACTTAGTCACGGGGAGAGTCCAGATTGCACAACGGATATTTTGTGACCTCATTAAATCTTTCTTGTTGTTTTCACAGGGCTCTAGACTCTTCTTGTCCCTGTGGAGTCCAGTACACTGACACAGCCCAGTCACAAGGCTCTAGACTCTTCTAATCCCTGTGGAGCCCAGTACACTGACACAGCCCAGTCAAAAGGCTCCAGACTCTTCTAATCCCTGTGGAGCCCAGTACACTGACACAGCCCAGTCACAGGGCTCTAGACTCTTCTAATCCCTGTGGAGCCCAGTACACTGACACAGCCCAGTCACAGGGCTCTAGGGTCTTCTAGTCCCTGTGGAGTCCAGGACACTGACATAGCCCAGTCACAGGGCTCTAGGGTCTTCTAGTCGCTGTGGAGTCAGGTACACTGACACAGGCCAGTCACAGGGCTCTAGACTCTTGTAGTGGAGCCAGTTCACTGACACAGCCCAGTCACAGGGCTCCAAACTCTTCTAATCCCTGTGGAGTCCAGTACACTGACACAGCCCCGTCACAGGGCTCTAGACTCTTCTAGTTCCTCTGAAGTCCAGTACACTGAAACAGCCCAGTCACAGGGCTCTAGACTCTTGTAGTGGAGTCCAGTACACTGACACAGCCCAGTCAAGGGTCTCAACATTAAAATCTTCCTGATCTGTGTTTCATCCACTGCAGCAATAGCTGAACTAATTTGCGCTCTCAAGGTCTGTACAGAAGTGGGTAGCTGTGACAGCACCTGAAGCTGAGATCCAGCTGGAGCCGGCCTGCAGTGGCATGGTTCTGTTCACGGTTCTGCACTGAGCTCCAGTCTGTGTGTGTTATCGTGATAATCTGCTTGTGTGTTACTGTGGTGAGCTGACTTAAAGTTACCATGGTGAGGTGCCTGTGTGTTTGCGTGTTGAGCTGACTGACTGCACGTGGTTGGGCAGGAGCAGCATGTGATTGTGGGGCAGTGTGCTCCTGAACACTGGCTCGCTGTTCTAAAGGCTACAGCGCTCAGAGCAAGTCACAAGGCCTCCTGATTCAGCATTGTCGTCTTCTCTGCCAGCTCAGTTTCTCTTCCCAAGATGTATTGTACTCTCACGTACAAAGTGCTGCTGTGCTTTAATAAGTGTTCCCTGGGCTTCGCGCAGCACGCAGGGCCTGATGCAGACGGTCATGAGGTTGCTGGTATTTGCACCACAGGCGTAGAAGCTCTGCGAGAGCTTTTAATAAAGTACAGCTAATTAGTTTCTACAGGCTGATGTGAGCTGCTTTCCAAATCCAGCCCCTGCAAAGTCTGTTCAGAGTTGTTTGTCTTTCTGATGGTCTTCAAATGACTCACAGCCAGCATTTTTCATGTTTGTTAATTCTGTGCATACATCAGAGTATATCTAAGAACAGATTTGCTAGAGTCACAGTTGTAAGCCTGGGAATCAGCCTTTAATTTTTGGAAAGAGCAGATGACAGGAAGCTGCCAGTAAAGGGAATCACTCTATGGCCTGTGCACCCATGTCCACAGACATTGAGTCTTCTAGTGAGGGGGTCAGAGGAGAGTGCACAGGTATACAACAGTTTTTTATACAGTTTTTAGAATCTGTCCTGCCAGTTACTTGGCCGCAGGGCGGGAATATGGTGGGAATATTGCCTGCCGTTCATCTGAAGATAAGTAAAGCACCGAATCCTTTGCTTTCTCAGCAGAAGCTACTCCTGGATTCCATATCTGCTTGGCTAATTGGTCAAGACGTGACACTGATCCCAAATCAGGCAGGATTATTGTCATCATTTTCTCAGAAAGCGAGTCATCTGCTTTATCAAACATTTGTCTGTTGACCAAGGGAGAACTTCAGGGCCTTTGTAGGACGTGGGACACTGGAGTGCTGTTCTACAGGGATTAACTACAGAGAGAGTGTGTTGGTGCAAGCGAATTGTTTGTTGCACATAAATAAGAGACGTAGCCCAGGTGGCCTACAACAAGCTCTGAATCCTTTCTGATGATCCTGTGTCCCACAACCCCACTGTCATGAATTGTACCCACGCAGGCAAGCGCTCCCGCATTCCCACAAGCTGTCCCCATCCCAAACGTGCACGCACCAATCTTTCCTGTTTAAACCCTCGCCAGACCCCCTTTCAGTGCTCACGATTGAGATCTTCTCCCTGAGCTTTGTACCTATTTTTCATTCTGCGATTACTACTGTTTGACTCCTGGATACCGGACCCTGCTATTCTTCTTCGACAACGCCTTTGCCTCCCGACTTTGTACCTACGCACCTACTACAGTCTCCTGGATACCGGACCCTGCTATTCTTCTTCAACAACGCCTTTGCCTCCCGACTTTGTACCTACGCACCTACTACAGTGTCCTGGATACCGGACCCTGCTATTCTTCTTCGACAACACCTTTGCCTCCCAACTTGGTACCTACGCACCTACTACAGTCTCCTGGATACCGGACCCTGCTATTCTTCTTCGACAACGCCTTTGCCTCCCGACTTTGTACCTACCCACCTACTACAGTGTCCTGGATACCGGACCCTGCTATTCTTCTTCGACAACGCCTTTGCCTCCCGACTTTGTACCTACGCACCTACTACAGTCTCCTGGATACCGGACCCTGCTATTCTTCTTCAACAACGCCTTTGCCTCCCGACTTTGTACCTATGCGCCTGCTACACTCTCCTGGATATTGGACCCTGCCTTTCTTCCTCAATGACGACTTCGCCTCCAGATTCTGTACCGACGCTCCTACAACGACTTCCCGGATCCTGAACCCTGCCTGCTTCCTCGACTACGCCTTCGCCTCCCGATTCTGTACCAACGCGCCTACTACACCTACCCAGATTTTGGACTCTTCTACCCGGATTTTGGACTTCTCTGACTTCGCCTTCGCCTATCGATTCAGAACCTAGTTCCCCTTCCGAAGAGCCCCACATAGGATCCCAATCCTCTGCAGTTAGCCCCCGTGACACCCACAAAGTCCCACTTGCAGTCCCAGATGAAACCTCAAACACAGAGACACCTAGTGAGAGGCAGGAGTGTGAGTTAGTGTCCTCTGATCTCCACAAAGGCTCTCCAGTTTGCAGCACTGGAGTACGCCTTTTTTTGCTTTTGCACTATTTGAAAAGTTATAATAAACTTTATTTTATATAGCGCCTTTAAAAGTGGCTTCTCAAAGCGCTTTACAGAATGACAACAAGAAAAATAAAAAAATACACAAGATATGCATGATGAGAATACACAGTGAGAGGAGACAGTAGATGTTGGTACTAAATAAAGTAGGAGCAGAGGGGTAAAGAACAGAACCAGTTAAGTAAAGGCCCTTCCACAGAAGAAGGTTTTGAGTCTGGATTTGAAGGAGTTTAGAGAAGGTGACTCTCTGATATCCTTGGGGAAAGAGTTCCAGAGCTTGGGGGCATAACAGGAGAAGGCCCTGTCACCCACAGTGTGTAGATGGGCTTGGGGGACAGATAGGAGGCCAGAGTTAGAAGAGCGAAGGTTGCGAGGTGGGGAGTAGGGCGATAGTAGCTCAGACAGGTACTGTGGTACCAAGCCATGGAGAGCCTTATAGGTGAGCAGGAGGAGTTTGAAGTCGACACAAAAACTTGACAGCAAGCCTGAGCAAGAACTCCAGGATAGGAGTAATGTGATCACTTGCACTAGACCTGGTCAGGATTCTGGTTTCCAAATTTTGGACATATTGGAGTTTGTTCAATGTGAATTTAGAAACCCCAGCAAGTAGAGCATTACAGTAGTCAAATCAGGAGAAGACAAATGTGTTGGTCAGCTTTTCAGCCACAGTTAGTGATAACATAGGCCATAGTCTAGTGATATTTCTGAGGTGAAAGAAAGATGTTTTGACAATATGCAGCACATGTGGGTTGAATGTCAAGTCTGAATTAAATATCACCCCAAGGTTTTTCAATTTAGACTGAAGCTCAAGTACAGTACCATCCACAGATAGGGTTACAGCATTGGCTTTACAAAGTGGATGGGGGGGTGCCAATAAGCATGACCTCAGTCTTCAATTAAGATTAAAGAAATTTTGAGTCATCCAAGTTTTTATGTTGGAGATGTAATTTGATAGATTAGAGACAGCTATATAAGTGTCAAGTTTGGTATGGATGTGTATTTGAGTATCATTAGCATAGAAATGATAGTTGAGGCCATGTGATCTTAAAAGCTGACCAAGTGGAAACATGTAAATGCTGAAAAGTAAGGGGCCCAGTATTGACCAGTATTGACTTAACAATCCAATTTCAGATCTAAATCTACAGAGAGAGACAAAGTGACAGTGATCAGTGATGTAAGACTTGAACCATTTGAGAGCAGTGTCAGAAATTCCAAACACAGTCTCAAGACGAGAAAGTAAGATATGACGGTCAACAGTGTCGAAAGCAGCACTAAGATCAAGAAGAATGAGGATAGAAAGAGAACCAGAATCAGCAGCTATTAAAAGATCATTAGTGACTTTGACCAGGGCAGTTCCTGTGCTGTGAAGTTGTCAGAAGCCAGATTGGAGGGGTTCGAAAAGGTTATTTGCAATGCGGTGGTTATGGAACTGAATTGTAACACCATGTTCTAGAATTTTTGCAAGAAAATGTAAGCTGGATGTGGGGCGAAAATTGTTTAGATTGTCCAGAGCCATGTTAGGCTTTTTTGGCATGGGGGTAATGGCAGTAGTTTTGAGGACCGTTGGTACAACACCAGTGCTCAAGGATTAATTTATTATATTGAGGACAACAGGTCAGTGAGAAGTTAAACAGGACTGAAATAAAGTGCTGGGGATGGGATCTAATATACATACTGTATGTGAAACCTGTTTACTGATGGATACTGATGGAAGTTGAAGAGAAGGGAACCAGTAAAGTTGGACAAGCAGGGAGGAGGTGTGGAAATGATATGTGTTGTGGAAAGCATATGATGCCGGATGTTGTTGATCTTGGAGCTAAAGAAATCTAAGAATGTGTTGCAAGTTTCCAGGAGACTGCCTTCATTGATCGTAGATGGTCAGTGTACCAGGGGGCAGAGCGAGAAAAAGA
Source organism: Atractosteus spatula (assembly GCF_055471065.1). NCBI lineage: Eukaryota > Metazoa > Chordata > Actinopteri > Semionotiformes > Lepisosteidae > Atractosteus > Atractosteus spatula. The sequence continues at coordinate 3,847,427 of NC_142722.1, forward strand.
TGGTTTTTAGAGGAGCAAAGGTGTCGAGGGTAGATAAAAGAGTGCTATTAAGCAAATGTGTTTTATCCTCTAGAGCCGTGGTTCTCAAACTATGGTACGCGTACCACTTGTGGTACTCGGAGCGCCCCCAATGTGGTGTGCCTGATGAAATAAAATTAGTTTGTGTCAAATACGCAGCCTACGTAGTACGATACAACACGCGCTAATACTTGAGTGCACACATGAGCTACTATGTAATTCTATACCATTGTATGGGAATGCATGCTACGCACGTAAATGACCAATTGTATTTAAAAAACGTTATCTCCAGCAAATAGGGAGGTAGGAGAATGTGCGTGATTTTGGAACAATGCCAATCTTGTAAGCACAGGGAAGCGTGATAAAGAAAAATATTCAAGGACTGTTCTAGGTTAATTTGAGAAAAATACACAGAGCGTCTCTGTGTTTCACTCCCATGCGCATGAAATAAAAACTTCTTTTAACTTCTGAGAAGGACTCCTGAAACGGAAATGGGGAAAAATGCAAGCTTGCAGATTACTAAAGCAGGTAAACCCCACACTATTTTTAGAACTTTGTTTACCGTTGCCAAAAGATCTGACACGTATTATGTGTGGAGAAAAAGCTCGACCTGCTGCCCCCTCCGAAAGACACAGTCACTCATAGAATTATTGATATGGCAGATGATGTCAAAAGTAAGCTGATAGAGCGCGTTAAGATGCTTTTCACTGCAATTAGATGAGTCTTTAGATGCCTTTGATTTGGCTAATTTGCTCTTTTACATTAGATACGAGTTTGAGGGCATGTCCCTTGAGGACTTTCTGTTCTGTAAGCCGCTACCAACAAGAACTACAGGAGACCACATATTTCAGCTTCTGAATGAATTTACCGAAGAGAATGGCATCGACTGGATAAAATGCGTCGGAGTTTGTACAGACGGTGCCAGAGCGATGACAAGCCGACACAGCGGTGTAGTTGCACGAATTAGAGAGAGAGGTTGCTCCTGATATGAAGTGGATGCACTGCAGCATCCACCACGAGCCCTTGGCCATCAAGAAAATGCCTGAAGATTTAAAATCTGTTTGACTCTGTTGTGAATTGTATCAAAGCTCGACCAATGAATTTACAATTGCTTTGCTTGACTAAACAGGCTCACCCATCTCACTGAAATGGTGCTTTTTTCTTGTTTATTTTTAATTGTTGTTGTTCCTGTTTTCATTCTGTCAAGCGCTTTGAGAAGCCACTTTTAAAGGCACTATAGCAAATAAAGGTTTTATTATTATTATTATAATATTTATTATATGTGTGTGTGTGCGCGTGCGCTCATGTTGGACACTGAGATTTTCGGTGGTTCCTATGAGAAGATGACTAGTAGGTGGTACTTGGAGGCCTAGTTTAAGGGAAGTGGGAAACAAAAGAGTCATTTGCAATGATTAAATCTAGGGTGTGTCCTTTGTTATATGTTGGGCTAAGAACAAACTGAGTTAGATCAAAGCATCCCGATAGAGCTAGAAAATCCTTAGCCAAACTAGAAGACCTTGAGACAATATGTATGTATTGGGCGGTGTGGTAGCACTTTGGCTCAGGATCTGCGCCTCTGGCTGGAAGGTTGCTGGTTCGTATCCCGTGACTGACAGAGGAATCCTACTCCGTTGGGCCCCTGAGCAAGGCCCTTAACCCCAGCTGCTCCAGGGGTGCTGTACAATGGCTGACCCTGTGCTCTGACCCCAAGCTTCTCTCCCTGTCTGTGTGTCTCATGGAGAGCAAGTTGGGGTATGTGATAAGACAAAATTCCTAATACAAGAAATTGTATATGGCCAATAAAGTGATCTATCTCTTATTAAATTCCCCAAGAATAAGGATCCTCTTAAATCTGAGTTATGTGGTTTTCCTGAGCAGCTCTGCAGAGCCACAGGCTTGTGTATTTTCATCACCCACATCTGTGTCTGGCCAACAGGATCTTGCAGAAAGATTCCTCTCCCTGGATCAGCCGCTGGTGGACCTACTGTGTGTCTTAGTGCCAAAAGGCAGAAGGAAACAGTCCAGTCAGTCCTGCTTCCAGGTGACCTCCCTGCTGTTTACGTGTCAGGGAGCCTGAATGGTCAAGGGTTCAGAAAGGCCCCAGTTCTGCCCCTGACTCTCTGTGTGTCCACCTGCGCCGCTGACCGAACATCTGTCTGCTCCCTCCATCAGATGAGCCAGTTGGTACTGGCGTGCATTTCCAGACCCCAGTCTGTGCGTCACTCTGGATGAAGGTGTCTGCTGAATGATGATGATGAGGACGATGATGATGATGGTGATGTGCCTGTCTCATTAGTTTCATTGACTTCCTGTCAGCCACGTCTCTCTGCCCTGCTTGCAGAGCGAGTCTCTGTGGGTGACACAGGCTGCGAGCGTGTGTTTTGCTCTCTCTCTGACCCCCTTTGTTCAGACCTGGGTGTCTTTCTGGACCATATCAAAGGGCTCTTCCCAGCCGACACAAGGCTACCCTCCGGCTCTCCCCAACCCCCCGGCCGTGTGGCTGTAATCCTCTGCCCGTGACATGCGCTGACATTTCCCCTGCCGTGGTTCAGCCTGGGGCCAGCCAGCAAGGGGGGCGGTATCTGCACACAGGTCCCTGGCTTCTTGTCCGCCTGTGTTCACCCGAGACAAATACCCAGGGGGCAAAATCCCCAGAGTGAACACTGCAGATGACTGGACGGGCGCAAGGTCATGCCTAAGAAAGCTGTTTATTGGCATGTATGGACTCTTTCAGATATAAATATTGGCTTCTTGTATCCCCCCAAAATATTCTAATTATTTCAGCGAGAAAACACATTTTACTGTACTTGTGTCAGTGATGCTTCTAAGCATCAAGTGTTCTCCACAGAATACTTGTTGTTCCTGCTCCCATGGTGGTCAAGCTGTTTCAGCTGAGACACGTAAGCTGGGTTGAAGCAGCCGTGGGGTACCAGGCGTGTCCCTGCGGGGCAGAGGAGTATTGAGAGCCGCGTCCGCCTGTGCTCTAGGCCGTGCATGAGTCCCTAGCTGGGCCACGCCCGCGCTGTGCGGGAAACTGCGTTAGAGACTGAAGCAGGATAGAAGAGAGACAGAAGCCAGACAACCACAGACAAGCCTGCAGCTACTGCGCCCACCACAACGCCAGCACTCTGGAGACCCTGTGCTGCTCCACATCTCCTGACAGACAGGCCCTAATTAACAAGGGGCACTAATGAAGAGGTTCACCCAGCCAGTTAATCCTTTGTTTCCAGTAAACAGAGCCCACTGGAGCCAGGAAGAGCATTTCTTCCCACTGTCCCCAATGATCACAGGCAAGGCTAGCAGCACCCCCTCCTGCCCTCAGTTCACAAACCTACCTCTGACACACAAAGGCCTATAGCTCTTCCCCCTCTCGGTTCTTCAGTGTGCTGCCACACAGCCTGCCCTGGCTCTGACCAGCACAGGCTCCAGAAACAGGCACCAGGGCAGCCAGGACAGCAGATTCCTACTGATGAAATTTATTGTTCTGAGGAAGGAACAATATTTTTTGTGATTTCAGAATTATAATTCATTGACTTTTTCTCTCTATCTCTGCCTATCCAAGGAGACAACCGCTTAATAGTGGATTGTCTAATTGCTCCTACAGCACTTCTGCACTCATAGCCTTCTACACAACTGTCTGTGAGGCCCTGCATTAGATACAATGTCAGCCTAGCACTCAGAAACTGGCGAGGGGAGAGGTTTGAAGCGAGCATGTTGAGTGGCTGGGCATATGAAGGGTGTGTGCAAATGACAGGACGAGTGATCAGAGGTCTTTTCGGAGAGCAGCTGAAGGACGTGGTGTGTGTTCTTCTGGATACAGAGATGGGGGATGGGTGCATTTGGATACCAAAAACCAGAAGCTCCTGTCTCTGTGCTAGGCTGTAATACAAGGCAGTCTATTGCACAAAACAGTAAGAGACTCTGTCATCCCCTGTTATGGAATGACCATCCTTACGTGTTGCAAACTCCAGTAATTCTTTGATTCTTTCTTATCTGGCTAAATTCTTCTAATAATTTGAAAATTCAAACCTTGGCCATCTATTTCTCAGTTATTAGCTCTGGCAAATAGTTGCCTTATCAAGAGCATGTGACCACCCTTCAAAACCATGTGACCGCTGTCAGGACCATGTGACCCTCTGTCAAAACCATGTGACTGCCAATCTAGACATGTAACCCTCTGTCAAAACCATGTGACCGCCAGTCAAGACCATGTGACTGCCTGTCAAGACCATGTGACCGCCTGTCAAGACCATGTGACTGCCTGTCAAGACCATGTAACCCTCTGTCAAAACCATGTGACTGCCTGTCAAGACCATGTGACCGCCTGTCAAGACCATGTGACCCCCTGACAAAGCCATGTGACCACCTGTCAAGACCATGTGACTGCCTGTCAAGGCCATGTGACCACCTGTCAAGACCATGTGACCCTCTGTCAATGCCATGTGACCACCTGTCAAGGCCATGTGACCGCCTGTTCTGCGCCAGCCTGCCATGTGGGGCCAGCGAGAGGAGCAAGAAGTCAGAGTCTGACAGCGTCAACAGAGGCCAAGGCCTGCTGGCGCAGAGACGAGAGGACAGTGCAGAGGAGAGCTCAGTATTCCGACTCGGAGTGTGTGAAATGTCCTGCCTGACTGCCTTGCTGCACTCGAAGGTAGCCTGTGTGAGGGCTGACCCATGGCCTGGGCACAGCTGGCCAGGGGTCACTCCCTGGTTCCCAGTTCCACACCCTTTCTAAAATTACCCACACTTGTTCCTGTAATAAACCAACACACGTCTGCTGTGAGCAAGAAAGCCTAGTGGACCATACAAGGAATCCAAATCTGAATTGCGAATTGATGTAAAAAACACTAATTTAGAATTACACACCACAGAAGACTGGAAAATGAAATCAGAAATGTACCAGAGCCAGTCTGCTACTCCTTTAAAGCACAGAGACCACTATTGAAATTATTCAGACTATTGAACCCATTGTAAATTTTTCATCTGGACCTAGGAATCTGTTTTAGGAAGGAGAGGGAATCGGATCTGGGTTCCAAAGACGGGACCTGATTCTAGCCCAAGATGGAGAGCAGAGTGCTGATTGGAGGAGAGCAGCCCCAGAGCTCTGCTGCGTGTGCAGATGCCCCCCTCTACCCCTTACACATCAATGACAGAGGAGTCGGAGCTGTGCTGTCAGCAGACTGGGATTAGGAGCTTGTGACCCGCCTGTTGCCAGGCAACCACCTCCATAGCAACCAGCTCACGTTGAAAAGAGTGACAGAAAAATAAAAACGCTGCTTCGTAAAGGGGGGGGCAAGGAAAGGTGGCATAAAAGAGAAAATTAAAGTCTCTATATATGAATAAATAGATTAGCAAATGTGTAAGTCTTGCACGTAATGATTTATGTATTGAGGGATGATGATTTCGAGATAAGTGCCTTGTGCTACAGTACAGCTCCTCCCCAGCTTCCCCCTTTTTTAAACAGCAAGATTGCTCCTAAACATGCAGGACAGAAACTTCCCTGTAAACCAGGACTGCCTGTCCTCCATGCTTCTCTGCTGTCCTCCCCTCTTTCAGCGCTGTGAGCACAGGTCACTGCTCAGCACTGCTCAGCTCTGCTTTCATGTTCAACCGGGGACAGTCCTCTACATGCAAGCCCAGTAAATACAAGCAGCCCGTCTGCTGGGTGCTGTTTCTCAGTCTGGGGGTTCACGCAGGGTCGCCCTCTCTGCCCTGGCAAGACGCCCGTCCTGTAGGGCACATTGCCCGGGTGGGGGCGCTGGCTACAGGCCAGTGGTGAAGGTCTCTCGCTGACATGGTGTGTGCTGCTGTAGCAACTCGTGTTCTGTCCTTCTCAATGGGACCCATGAATTCAGCATTCTGCCACTAGAGACTTTAGAGACTAGCAGCTGTCGTTCACCCCTCTGGTCCCTGTCAGTCCCTCTGGATGAAGCTGTGTGTCAAATCATGACTTGGAAGTGTTTTCTTGTGAGGAAAGCAAATGTATAAACTGTACATGGTAGTTATTAACTGAATATCTAAGAACACTCGAGGGGTTTCAGCACAGGAAATGAACTGGGCATGTATCTCTTTCTCTCTGTCCCACTCTCTCCTTTACAGTCTGTATATCAGTGCGGTAGTCTGATAGGTAACTTCTCAAGATTAAGCTTTTTTTCACATCTGCAAAACTGTGAAAATGCTGTCGTGACAATTACATCAGCTGTCTCGAAGCTCGCTGTTGAAGGTTTTAAGTCTAAGTCATCTTTTCACTTTTAAGCAAGGTTCAAAAACAAAACAGGAACATAACCTTGTACCACGGGTTTGGTTCATTAGATGACGCCCCCAGTATGCAGGATTTATCAATTGGTGTGTGAATTTTATTCTCTGCATTCCTGCACAAAAGCACTGTGCTGCTGTGATCTGTAATGCTCTAATCTAACAGATTAGAACTGCTGCACCAATGTTTCTTATGCTGTAGCTTCTCATCTGAAATATTGATTTCCCTTCCAGTTTAACCCTGGATGCTCAGTGCCTCTGCCTGCACGGCCACAGTGTGTCCTTCCTAATAAGAGCACAGTGAAGAGATCTGAGGGTCCAGCTGTAGTAGTGTAATGGGGTAGGGGAGGTCTGTAATGCAGACACTACACACTTTACCACACACACACATTACCCTGCACTCCTGTGATCTCCATGACCAACGCGCTGTGTTCAGACCCTGATGAAAATTAGGTCAGCAGCACAGCCTGCTTGGTTAATGGCCAGTCCTCCTAGCAGCTCAGAAATCATTTCATCAAGCAGAGGCTTTGCTGTAGCTGCAGCAAGCACGGCACTGGGAGCCCAGCTCTCTGGGAGGAGGGCAGGCGGGTGGATTTTATCTCAGTAGGACTGGTGCTGGGTCTGGGATCAGACACGCTGCTGCAGCAGGCCGGCTGGGGCGGGGGGCGTTTGATTCTGATGGATTAGACTTGCCTGTGATTGCCAGAGCTGGTATTGACTGTGTGGTTTGAATTTTCATGCTCTAATCCCTCATTCTTATTCCCTGGTGGAGGTATTGCATTACTCTCGCGCTGGCAGGTACGCACGTACACACGCACATGGTCACACCAGGCTCCCTGTCCTCTGACGGGCAGTGAGCACTGCTTCTGTCAGTAACTCCTTCTCCAGTCATCGCAGGTGCTGTGTAAAGAGCCCGACTGGGTTGTTTCAGGTTATTTCGAGTTATGTTGTTAATGGCTGGTGTACGTCTGCACTAAAATGTCTGCATGTCTGAGCAAACACTGGGTAGTAATCCTTTGCCATTACAATAACAAGGACATTTCATAGTTTTTCCATGCTTTTCTTTAAAGTAGAAGATAAATGGATAATCTGTAATAGACTGTGCGATGCCCCAATTTCTCCAAATAATCTCTTAAACATCCTTTAGAAAAACTGTTTTTATCCTAAGAACTTATTCTCTGTTAGCTTGCTCTTAACCTTACAGCTGTTTCTGATAGTGCTGATGAGCAGACCTGGCTGCTTCCTAGCCTGTGCAAACAGTTTCTTTATTTTAAAGCAACAAATTGCTTCATTTAATTAGTCGGCCTCCCACCCTGTGCGGGAGAGCCGCTGTTTGCAGAAAGATAAATGAGCCTCCTGTTTGCTTATCAGTTGGCTTCTCTTCTGCTCCTGAAACTGCTCTTCAGGTTCTGTCCAGCTCCTCTGCTGCCAGCCGAGTCAGGCTTTTCCTCTGTGTTGTGGAGGGATGAAAGCAATTGCATCATGTATTCAGAATAATGAAAGCACTGGGACGTGACAAGCTGCTTGTGCTTTAAATCCCCCTTCTGTCTCTTGCTGTGTGGAGGAGAGTGCATAATACAGCCAGCAATTAGGGCACCATCACACAGGAGGAGAGGGTCAGAGTTCAGGATGCCTTCTCCTCTCTCTCCCTCCCCCACCTCTCGCTCTTTTATCCTCTCCCTCTCTCCGTAGCTTCCTACCTCACCACCACCCTCTCTGATTTATCCCTCCTGCTCCTATCCTCTTCTCTCCCTCGCTGTCTGTGTCTCCCCCTGCCTCTCCTGAACCCCTGAGGCGACAACTGCTGTCCCCCACAGCTCCCAGCGCAGGCTGACTGGGAGGCCTGGAGCTGTTCGGCAGCTGATTCTGTACCTGCTGCCCCATCCTCCAGTGGAAAGGGAGGATCTCCATAAACATGCTGAGCAAAGCCTGGCCAACTGCAGGGACACGGTGCTAATTGTACTATTGTAATGTTCGTCTGAGGTCCTATGGTTCTTTATTCCAGCTGGAGATCTTACGTGCTTGATTTAAATGGTTCATTCTCCTTCAAGTCCATTAGAAAGCAGAGCTGAATGGAACTGAATCAAGCCTTCGACCCACTTGGCGATCGCATAACCGAAGTGCTGAAGCCAGTGACGAGGCGTGAGCCGGCACTGGGGCCTCTCTTACTGTCCTCTGGGACGGCCCGGGCTCTGGGGGAACCAGCGCTGAAGGGCGCGATGCAAGCACAGGCAGCTAAAGGGGAGCTGCAGCCCCAATTTCTCAGACCGCTTCTTAAATCTCAGTAACAAAATGATTTCATTGACGTTAAAGAAAAAAATTACAATTTACGAATAAGGCACAAAATCGTGAACTGTACTGTAAGTCACCATGTTGTCGCAAACTAACGTTCAAGTTCCCACGAATTGCGACATGATTCTTGCTCAAAGGTCTGCGTCATGACTAATGTACTGTGATGTACAAGCAAAAACAGGTTGTGCGGCAAGCATTTAACCGCAGAAATATTTCAACATGATCTGCAAGCAGCATTAACAAGTAATAGTATTTTTTGGCAAAACCATATTGAAATTGTAAACAATATTTCTATTGGATTTATCTCCCAAAATATGAAAATAGCGTTGTAGTTCCCCTTTAACGAGCAGCGTGTTTCCACATCCTGCAGTGCCACTGAACATTGACTGCCCTCAATCAGAGAGTAGACACAGAGCCCCTGAGTCTGCAGAGCCCACCTGGAGCGAAACCAGTAACACCAGTGGTCCTGACTCAAGTACCTTGTCTCCCCTTGGAGGAACTGGGCTTCCTGTTTGCACAACAGCACGCCCACCATCTCCCATTACCAGCAAATTATCACTCATGGCTGCCCCAATAAGCCTGCAGAAAAGGTAATACTAAGTTTATCAGGCAGATTGTAGTGTATTACTCTGAATGTTCCAGGTCTCAGTGGCCCTGGCTTTCCTTACTCCTGCCGGCTTGGCCTGTGGGTGTGTGCATGTGGGTGTGTGATGGGTGTGGGATGGGCTGGACAGAATCGCTCTTCTCTGACGCAGATCTACCAACCACAAGCCATGACTTTGAAACTACAGGACCTAAACGTCTGACACAAACTGGAGTGCGTGTAGTCATTTTTAATTATGACAAGGGTGTCAAGCCATGCAGCCAGTGACTAGGAATGAACACTGCCCTGTTATCCAAATCAATACACCAGCAGACTGGCGGGGCGCTGAGCCATTCTTGAAATCCCCACTTTTTCAGTCAGATGGCTTTCACATTAGCCCTTTATTAGCAATAAAAGTCTTGACCTCTGCATTGCTCTAATGCATTGCTATTTACCACAGAACATTCTTTTTAAAGCTCAATGTTTGCTGATTAAGTCATCCACAGATTTCCAGCTTCCTGACTGGTGCTGTTGCCTTGTTCAGGGCTGGGCAGGCAAGTGGTTCAAACTCCTCATGTTCAAGAGCAAATGTGTTTGTTGTACTGCACATGACTGCAGCCACAAATTATTGATGCAGAATTTCAGCACTGTATTTTGTAATAGCATGTGGATTGTTGGGTTATAATACCTTTGACTGAAGGACATACAGCAGCTTAATGAGTGACTTAAATGGTTCCCAAGTCCCTGCTTAGTGGATGTTTAAATAGAATGGTCATATCATTCTGTGTTCATTAGGACATTCTCAGATAGGACGGGATTTTAAAATTGCAAGTAAATGGAAAGATAATTAATACGCAAGTTAATACGGGTCATGTCACCTAAGGTGGATGTTGGCTCTTGATGACTATGTGCTTCAAACTCATGCTATTGATCTTCAATCAGGCCAAACAGCTGATCAATGTAACCGGTTTGTTTGGGAGAGTGATTGTGAATATTTAAATTCCTTATTAACAAAAATAAATAATCAATTTATTGTGTTTTGTGTTAGTAACTGTAAACAACAGGTATGAAGGTATTGAAGGTATGATCAAGCAACGGTTCTCCTCATGGTCGCCCTGTGTTTAAACCAGATGGGACTCTGTTTCTGCTGTTAAAGAGGTCCAGTGGACGACCACTGATTCATTTCTAAGTGCTGATAACAGTCTCTATGGAGGTAAATCAGATGATTTGTCAAATTAAGCAAAATCTAATCACTTTGCTCCGTTGCAACTTGTCTGAAATAGCTGTCCAGCACTTGCACAACAGCCAGTTTGAAAAATGTGCTTAATTCCAGGCCAGCCATACAGCAGTCTCGATTTCTTGGGGCAAACAATTATATTGATTCATTTTTCACCACTGACTTATCAGATATGATTCTGGAGCCCTGCTCCTTCTGGGAAGGGGGCTGCTTTGCTTGGTATTCCCCATGAAGTCGACTGGGTCCTCCTAGTCCGACAGGCCAGGAGAATCTTCAGGGGCTTCTCAGCCAGGGGTTCTGATTGCTGAACACAGGAGACCGTGTGTCCTGACAGCCTGCCTGCCAGTTTTTACAAACAGGGATCTTTACTGGATGGGCGTCCCATCTAATTTCAGCTGGACAGAGTCCCAGGCTAAAGGAGACCTACAGTAGGCGGGAGGGGGTTGCTGTTCAGATGAGTACAACTGTAACCCTAAAAATCAAGTCTGGGGGTTCCCATGTAGCTTAATCAGGTGCTTCTGGTTTTCCTTCAGAGCCCCACAGACTGGGCCCTGTCTTGATTGGACATATGGCTGACTGGACTGTGCTGTGTGGCTGGCCTGCTGTGCTACAGTGACCTGCTGTGAGCACGTAGTACAGCACATTTCCTGAGGTCCGTGTACAGCGATTATAGACAGTTAAAAATCCGAAATTACTAAGGCTGGAAAGCCTGACTGTACCCTGCAAGAGGCACACAAATCTGTGTGTCGAAGCGTGCGTGTGTATACCGGCGCCTGCATGCCCACGGGCGAGCGGCGGTACTCGTGCCATGGCAGCCTACCGTCTGGTTATCCTCGTACAGCTTGAGGTCGTAGCCGCTGAGCTCCACGCAGAAGATGATGGCTGTCACGCCTTCGAAGCAGTGAATCCACTTCTTGCGCTCAGAGCGCTGGCCACCCACGTCCACCATCTTGAAGGTGAGCTCCTTGAAGGTGAACTTGTTCTCCACGATGCCCGTGGTCATGTCCCGCGAGCGCAGGATGTCCTCCACGGTGGGGATGTACTCGGGAGCGGCAATGCGGTCCAGGTCGTTCAGGTAGTAGGCGGCGTTGTCCTCCAGGTGGTACTCGTTGGAGCGGCTGAAGCACTCCTGCACGCCCGGGTCGCCCCACAGCCTCTTCATGACGCCCAGCAGCTCTGGCGTGATCTCGCCCTTGCTCTCGGCGGGGCCCGTCAGCGCAAACAGCTGCACGGCGTCGTAGGCGCGGTCGGGGTTGTGGAACTCGATCTTGAGCGTGGCCAGCGCGCGGATGATGCGGGTGAGCGAGTCGATGGCGTTGTACAGGATCAGCGGCTTGTACTCCTTGCAGGCCTCCAGGTTGAAGCCACCGCTGTGGATGATCTTCATCTGCTTGACGATGGTGCTCTTGCCCGAGTTGCTGGTGCCCAGCAGGAGCAGCTTGATCTCCCGCCGCTGCCGCTGGCTCTCCGAGCGCAGGTGCCGGTCGATCCGCCGCGATCGGCGTGCGGCCTCCTTCTCCTCAGAGCTTTGACGACATCCCATGATCCTCTCTGGGGTAGGGGTGGAGAGGTGAAGCAGGGGCAGTTTCAGACCCAGCAGGGCAGTGGATCAGCTGGGCTGTGAATGTGACACAGGGGAGAGGAGTGGAAAGGAGAATTGCGGCAGGAGCAGCAGCCTAGCCTCGTCCCTTTCCTTCTTCCTCCTCCTTCTCCCTGCTCCCCTGTTATCTGTAAGTCAGAAAGAAGAGCTCCCCGCCCTCTGCTTTCGGGTCTCTTCTTCCTCCCCCTTCCACTTTCCGCAGCTCTGGAAATGATAGAAGCAGACAGGTAGAGTTGGGATAATTTTTTTACAGACCTGGAGCCAGGTGCTTCTTCCTTATCTTGCAAAGCACACAGTTATCCGGGGCCTGATGGGTAAACAGGGGCTGCTCCACCTGGCCTGGGCCCTGCAGGGGGGAACGACGGTGCTCGGCAGCCGGTGATTGGTCCAGTCTTCAGGAGATGTCATATCATGGCCCTCTCTCCCCTGAGCAAGCAGCAGCACATTCTGGTCAACGAGAGGCCGGGTGGCTCCTGCGTGGCAGCCCTATGTTTGGGTACAGATGACTCTCCTCGTGCCCCTCCAGCATGGCTACTCCACAGCCCTTCCTGCCTGCGGCCCTGGCTCCGCACTCATCCGCCCGGCCCTCTCCCCACTCTCTTCCCTCTCTCCTTCCTCTGTGTGTCTCCTGGTCTCCGTGGAGATCGGGGGATGTGCTCTGAGCAGCAGCAGAATAGCTGGTGGTAGAGGGAGCCTCACACTGTCTCTCCGTCTTGTTTCTGGACAGGGTCGATTCCTCCCTGTGAAAGTCAATGAATAAATAATTAGATTAATTAGACAGTGGATGACAAAAACAAGCATAGCTGATGCGGCTGAGATCAGTCCAATCGGCACCCACACTGTCAAGCTTGTTTCCCCCGTGAAAATTAATTAAAAAAGGAATAAATGGCAATAAACAGGTGTTGAGATGCTAACAGTGATGCATTTTAAACATGCTTTCTTCGGTCTTGGTGTTGACTATCGACCAATAGTGCACTAAAGCATGAGAGATACTCATCAGCAGAAAGCACGGGTTCAGCATCGTTGTCTCTGCCGGCTCCAGCTCTGTTGTAGTTATTCTTGGTGTTAACGTGAGCGTCAGGGTGGTATGTGTGTGTCTGAGCATGTGTTATTTCAGGGCTATTTTCCTGCTTTCCTGTATCTGAACAGGAGTGTCTCTGTCTCTCGTGTGGGAGCCAGGCTGAGGTGTGTGTCATCTCTGGCTGGAAACATTTCCCTGCTCTAAACATGACATCAGACGCAATCTATATTGTCACGCAAGAAAATAACTGCGTGGCTGCTATCTGCCCAGGCCTCTTGTCTGGGAGTCTCTCTGTGGCTCCGCAATGCTCATGTAAGTTGAGGGTGTTGCGAAGAGCAGCCAGACACACAGAAGTGGACTGCTCATACATCCAGGGGACTGCTTGTGAATTTGGGCCTGTCCTGCAGTCGTACTTTCAAGACCAAAAAGCAGAATCTGTAAGAAAGCCCTTTTCAGAGTTTTGGGGAACATCAGAAGAATCTGAAATGGCAGTGGTCTGAGCACAGAGTAGTGGATGTATCCCTGGCCCAGCTTGGACTGGCCCAGTCCTGCAAACAGGGAGTGAGCTGGACCATCACTGTTATCATTAATAACCGCTGTCAGAGGCTGTTCTTCTAAACTAATTTCACTTATGAACTTACAGTACAGTACCTGAATCTTTGAGGGTGCCTTTTTATCTGTAAGGACACTTGCCTCTGTCTCTCTTTTTCAAAGAATTGAACCAGACTGGGCTGTACGTGTGTACTTGGTGTTGATGGACTGCACGCCACAGGACACCCCAAGTGATAACGCGTCCCAGCACAGGGCCTGTCTGCCTGCCTTTCTGCCTGAGGTGGCAAAAGCCCTACAAACATAGAGGAAACAGTAACAAGACGCAGTGTGTCAGCTAGTTGGAATACTCTGCATTCACACACATCTCTTTTAAAGACCCCAGCCATGCTGCCACCACACCCCAAACACATCAGCTGTGTTACAGCTTTGTCCGCCAGCCTCTGTCTGGTCACCAGCTGCTTCCTCCTCATAGCCTGCACTGTGTGGTAAAGAGGAAGTCACACTGCTGCTCCTCCAGTGGGAGATCCCTTCCTCTCTGCCTCCCTGCGCTCTGCCTCAGGCATGGGCCTGGCTGTCTTCTGTGTGTGTGACTGTCCTTCTGGTGCCCGGAAAAGACATGGGGATCTGACGCCTGTGAATGGGGGAGGCTAGGAGTTCTGCAGCTTTGTAGCACATCCATAAATCACTGAGTGAATGACGGGAGGGATGTCTACATTTTTTCCCCAAATAACACTGGAGCCCGAGCCTTCTGTTCTCTTGAAGGGTGAAGTGCAGGGTGCCCACACCAGATTCTTACATATCCCAGCCCCCCTCCCTCTGGGCCATAAAGCCCTGGAATAAAAGCACAATTTATCACGACCAGATCCTTAACAGTGACTGTATTGTGCAATAAATAGACCAATTATATAAGCTTTGACAAAGCATATTGAATTTTTCCCTTATTGTAATATGCCGATGTGTTGTGTGGAAGCTGTTTGCCTACAGTAGCCTGTGGCCAGCATGGTGACCCCTGAGTGGGCTGTCCCCCAGCATGATGCCTCTCTTCACTGTGATGCCCATGGCCGAGGAGGGGCCTCAGCAGAGTGCTCTGTCTGCTGCAGACACAATCGCCTGATCCGTGTGCGGTGTTCAGCTCCTTCTCTCACTGCGCCTGTCTCAAGAAGCTGTTGTACAGCACGGCGGTGCGCATAGGTGCCCAACACTGAGAGCTGATAGGCACAGGCCAGCAGCCGCCACGCGGGAACAGTCCTTCTCGGCACTGTATTCCCTGTTGACGCAAAGGATCTCAGGGGTCCTTCATTGATTCATTTCATTTATTTAAATGGAGATGAAGAGTATTGTGCCTCTTTCTGCACCACTGGTACAATATGTAGAACCTACTGCCGCCCTGATGTGGGTGAGACAGGCCAGCAGCATGCATCTCCTTGCCCTCCCTCAGCTGCTGCTTCGGGAGTTGGACTCGCAGGGTGCACGCCGTCTACTCCCACACAACTCTCACAGGTGCTCTGGGGCTCCACTCACAGCCTCTGAGCACATGCAGATGTCCTTCTGCTCCTCTCAGAGGAATACTGAGCACAGCCCCTGAGCCACTACCATGCCCGAATCCAGGGGTAATGGCAGGCTCCCAGAGGTGAGATTGAAACTGATTTTGCACGAGGAATGCATATCAGACATGAATGCATTTATTCTTAAATCTGGCAGTTAAAGAAGGGTGAAGAATCTAAAAGTGTAAAAGCTCAGGATGTGGTCAGGCTGAACTGACAAACTCCCTGCTGCTGCCTCTTGTCCTTCCCTTTGTGCCCTTGGGCTGCTAATGGCATTTCTTTGTTTGCTTAATTGGGTTGATTTTAATTTGTGTTTGTTTTAATATATTTTTACCCCAGGCCTTTGTCATTGTTCTGTTCCCAGTTCTGGCGTCTCCCAGGCAGCGCTTTGGGTCCTGGGGGAGAACTTGGGAAGTCCTGAAGCAAGAGGTCTGCAGGAGCACAGGTGTGCGGGTCTGCAGGTGTGTGGGTGCGCAGGAGTGCAGGTGTGCAGGTGTACAGGTGTGTGTGCAGGAGTGCAGGTGTGCAGGTCTGTGGGTGCGCAGGTGTACAGGTGTGTGTGTGCGGAGGAGTGCAGGTGTGTGGGTGCGCAGTGTATGCAGGAGTGGAGGTATGCGGGTCTGCAGGTGTGTGGGTGCACAGGTGTGCAGGTGTGTGGGTCTGCAGGTGTGTGGGTGCACAGGTGTGCAGGTGTGCGGGTCTGCAGGTGTGTGGGTGTGCAGGTGAGCAAGCACCTTTTAGAACCTCTGTGTTTCAGCTGTAAACTCCTCCCTGAGTAGGCCCAGCAGCTCAGCACAATTGTTGTGTGTGAGATTCGCACTGGCAGAAATCCAAAGTCACCTGGTCACAGACATTCAGACCACTCAATCAACACACACATATCAACCTGAAACCTTCACTGAGATATGCTTCCTGAGTGCAGATGATGCACAGACTAGCCAGAAACTGCCTACAGGTTTGTCAAGGAGTGCACCATGCAGAATGACAACACCATACTGACGGGCAGTGCTTTGATTGATCACGGTGAGAAGGTGCTGATCAATAACAGTGGGGGAGGGGTGTTATTTTGATGTCAACAGCTCAAAAGAGGAAGGGGCAACAGGGTTCATAGGAGAAAGGAGAGTGACGCCCCTGTCTGTCCTCTGTGCACAATCACACCAGGCGACTGCCGGTGGCGATACCATCGTGAGGCATTGAGGGGGAGGGACAGCCTCCAACCAGCCCTGCCCCCAGCTCGCACACTCCCCAGCAATGTGCACTGCTGCCATTCCCATCACTGAGAATTCCTGCCTCTCCAGACACGTGATGAGTCAACTGGAGTTGATCAGGTCATCTGTCCAACAGCAGGCCCGCTGCGGTCAGCCTGCATTCAAGTGTGTGCTGACTGATACCACAGGGAAACTCTCTGCTGCAGATGTCAGCCCTTATTTTTCTTTAGGTCTACTAGCTCTAGGGCTGGGTCTCCCTGCACGCCTCCTGCTTCCTGTTATCCTAGAACCAGGATTCTGTGTCAGGGCAATAATCTGTCCCTTTCACATCAATCAGTCTGCAGGGCTCTCCTTTTACATCTGGTGTAAGTGCACATCTGTCCCAGGTTTTCCCTCCTAGAGGATGGAGAGGGCTCTGAGGCACAGGCCCGCCCTGCTGCCACTCTGCAGGCAGGGCCGCACAACTGTAGCTACTGTGTGCATCGCTCAGTATCCTGACACTCTGTCACGCCACCCGCTGCACTTGTCTAAGTGTCTTCTTCGTGATGGGACGTCAGACAGCCAGCCAGCCCCGGACGACCTCATGAGCGTCAGGGTGGTGGGCTTGCAGATAAAGAGCTGGCCTGGAGGCTCAACAGTGGCATGTTGCTGAAGCAGAGCAGAGTCATGAACTCCAGTGCTTCTTGTTTCAGCTGCTGCCTTTCAGTCACAGTTGCTGTCAGACCTGCGGATGAAACCCAGCCACTCTGTATCTTCCTATATTGCAATGTGCTGAGAGCTTGCTGGAGGTCAGCTTCTGCATGTGTCTCATTAATTACCTCAACCTCATGGCCAGAATGTTGACTCCTGGCTCACCCATGCCTGAGCCAGAGAGAGCCCGGAGTTAAAACTACACACACCCACAATAAACCACCAGCCTCAAGCCTGTCACACTGGGCGTTGTCTCACTGTAGATGATGGTAATCTTGCAGTGTTCTGCTGTGTAACCTGTGCCTCAGCGGGCAGTGGTGCAATCAGTGTCATGGTTCTCTCAGGGGCCAGGGGATTGAACCTGGCCTGGACAGCAGCATGGTGAGGAGGCGACCCTCAGTGTCTCCAGCGGCTTCGGCCCTCGCTCTCTTAAACAGCACGATCACCTGGCCTGGGTCTCTACCCCCCGCTGCCTACAGCCTCGCCTCTGCTTGCTCTCCCTGGTGTCGGTAGCTCCACTGCGGCTTGCAGCGATTTCTCAACGGCTGTGGAGCAAAGCTGGGTTCTGAGCTCAGTTTCCCCTGCTCATCAAAGAGTTGTATCTCCCTAAAAGCTGTGAAAACTGATCCCATTGCTTCTTTCAAACAACACTTAGTTACTAACGACAAAGCTCTTCTTCACATACTAATGAGGCAGACTCTCGTGTGTAAACACCTTTATGCTCATAACTGCTTTTTCCATGGTAGATTTTTCTTTTACATTAAATAGTGATAAAACAGAACTATACAGCTCAATCTCTGCAGGGAGTGTGTGTGTGTGAGTCACTGTCAGAGAGAAGCCTCCCTGCCTGTGTCTGTCTCTGTTTCTTCCCAAAAACCGCATAGGGGCCCACAGGACCAAGCTCATGCCAGGGCCTCTGTAGAAGAGTGTGGGAGGAAGGAGGACACAGGTAAACAGGCAGACTGGGAGCAGTCCTGGTCTTTTCCTACTGTTGCTGGTGTGCTGCTGTGAGAGTGCGAGCACATAGTGGCCAAGGACACAGTGTGTCTCCCGTAGACCAGGCCAGACTCTCCTAGAATCGAGCTTGTCCAGGCTGAGCCCATCTGGACACCTCTTGCCGTCTTCTCTGAGGAGCGCCTGGCGAAGCGTGTGTCCGCTGGCAGGGAGATAAGCAGTGTGCTGATGCCCAAAATGACTCAGCCCTGAGTGGTGTCAGGTATCTGCAGCCAGCTGCGGGCATAAGGCATGACTTGGCAGCAGCCGCACCAAACGGAGAGGCCTTCTTGGCTGTTTCGATCATTAGCAGGCAATCACAGAATTGATTGATTGCCTCATTGGTTTCTGATGTCATTTGTTCTTGTATTTTCTGGTACGTTGCTGGAGAACAGAGATGACATCTGAGACCGCATGGCTTGCTTTGCTTTACAAGTGAGGAAAGTGAGAGCAGTCGTGGTTTGGCTGTCAGTGCAACAGGAAGGTCTCTGGGAATACACTGTGAATAGAGTGGCAGTGAGGGGACACAGGGAGAACTGGCTCTGTCTCTCCAGCAGAGAGGAGACACAGAGAAAAGAGCCACACCTGCGGGGTGGTCATGAAGTCAGAGACGAATCTCCACTAACGAGATTCACATGCACTGTCCCTGAGCTCTCGAGGCATCTGTCACGATCCGGTTCTTTCCAGGCCCTATGCGGACGACACGATCCAGAATTGTGAAGACACAAGGGGAAAAACAGTCATGCAGAAAAATGGTCTGGAGACAGGGGGCGTGTCCGGGGAGTGCTGGTGATCCGGGGAGGTGTGGCCGAGGCAAACAATCCATGTAAAGTCCAAACAGAGAATCCAACACAAAAGCAAGAGTCCTTAACCAGGCAATCCAACCGGGGGTTAAAACCATGAACCGGGTTGGGACCGGCAAAGGGAGGGGAATCAGGAACTGAAGGTTAAAAACAACGGAGCCAGACGCAGCAGGACTCGGGCTCTCACGATGCGGGAATCAATGAGAAGCCCCAGATGATGTCTGCATCTGGCTTATAAGGTGGAACAGAAGAGGGGCTGGAATAAAGAACAGGTGTGGGTAATGGGACAGAACGAGGAAGGGCTGGAGCACCCTTAAGAGGAGGAGTAACGATCGTGACAGCATCTCATAAGCTCTTCACACAAAGCCGCCGTTTGAATGCGCTGTGAACGGCCTGCAGACACACCTGGTGGGGTGTCAGCGTTTGGAGAGCCTGAATAGATCCTCTTGTTTCCCAGGCCACCCTGGAGAGAGCAGGAGTAGTCGGCAGATGACTGTGTGGATAACAAGCCACACTAGTAATAATAATGACAGCAGTCAATAAGAGCTGCAAGTTGTGCGGTTGTCGGCTTCTAAAATAATGGGGACAAAAATTCATGCAGTCAGTGAATGCATGTCAGTCTTGATTTCTGCTCCTCTTCCAGCTTGCGCAGCCCACGTGCACTCACCAGGACGTCAGCACGGGGTCAGTTTCTAAAGTAGATTAGTTGAAACTTATTAAAAAATACTCTGTTGTTCTTGTATCATTTACATGACTGAACATGATAAAAATATTTGTTTGCTTTGCTTTTGTGTATGGCTGAGGATTAGGGCCCCCCAGGACATGCTGACCCGAGCCCCCTGTGTGGGCCGGAGAGCAGCTTCTTCATCGATATTTTCCGTTCAGTCATGTACGTCCTTGCAAACATCCTGACTGTATCTGCAGAGGTAGCCAAGATACAAGTCTTGTGTGTGTCTCCTTTAAATTTGCTCTAAAAGGAGCTGTCTGTGAGTTAAGTCTCACAGAGCCCGGCTTTTGGAGAGTTCTTAAATTTTCATAAGCGCTGCGGTATCCTCTCCACATTTTCACACGTCCCCAGTGATAATAGCTGTTGACACGGATTAAAACATTTTGCACTGAGCAGACGGGGGTGTCAAGCTCCTGTCCTCGACCATAATGTGGCCCTGGAAGGTTGTGAGTCTGCTCGCGCCAAGCGCCTGTGTCTCCTGGCCCAGAGAGATGGGGCTGGGCAGACAGATGGCGGAGCACGAGGCGGCAGGCCCTCGCCGCTGCTTTCTGCTGGGGCTCCGCGCTGACAGGGGGATTAGAGCAAGCTCTTCAGCAGCAGGGAGATGAGCTCACTTTCGGTCTTATGGGGCGGGTTGTGATTCTCTTTCCTAATGATGTGCAGCGATTTGTAAGGACTATGTAGTGTCACTACAGTGTAATGCAGACTAATGCAGTGACAAAACCAATCCATCTGAAGCTGGAAATGAGACTTATTAAAATAAAGTGAGTACTGCAAAATAAAAGTACAAAGATCACCCAGAAAGTAATGCCCCACATTTTATAAAAGATTAAGTCTCACAGGAAAGTGATGAAACTCTTGATGCTGTAAGATATACTGTAACTTTTCTGTGTCATGTTGCTGAGTTACAGAATATTTCTGCAGTGCCCCACAGCCATTAATCTGCAAATGCATGTTGAACAAGACATATAAACTCGCCATTACTGGTTGGCCCTCATACAGTATATTGTGACACAAAAAATTAACTGCAGACCTTACACAGCAAAGAGTCAGAGAATCTCTGCAGGGATGTCTGTTCATGCATGACATATATATTCCATTACATGTATTCTTAATTGCTCCTTTTTTACTCTCTTCGTGCTTGCATCACCAAGGTGCCCCTCCACCCCTGCCCTGTAGGGGGCACTGTCACCCTGTTCACTTGTCTGACACTCTTGGCACAGCACTGACCGTGTTCTGACTGTATGCCGGCACGCAGTTTGCTGTAGTTAAGCGCTCCTTAAAGAGCATAACTGCCTGTCTGGCTAAGGCCTCCATTCAGCTGCTGCCTGCCGTTGCCATTGTGTTTAAAAATGCATCAGCTCTTCTTGTGATGGACTGAGTGCTCTGTAAATAGATCTTCAGCTCTGGGGTGGTGAGTGGGAGACAGATTGTCCCGAGTGCAACGGATTTCTTCTCTTTTAGGTCTTTTAAGTCTGAACACAGAACAAGTGAGCATTGCTTCCTTAATAGAAGAAGACGTTTTTCTCCAGTATCATTTGTCATACAGTCACATGCTGAAGCCCACATGATAAGGGCTCGATTGTCTCGGAGTGGAGCATGTGTATAGGGAGAGCACAGCAGTGTTTTTATGGCTGTGGCTGTTCGCTTGTCAGCTGCCCACTCTCAATTCACTCCAGGCTGCCACTCTGATGTCACGCACAAAGCAGATTTTACTTGTATCTTTAGAAGTTTGAGGGTTGTAATAGTGTACCTCTGTACCAGTATATTGTGTTGGGCACTGCAGTATGGGCAGGCCAGTGTTGTTTAACCCTGTATTGATCCATACAGTTTCAGTTGAGCCTGCATCAGTTTGCACTGTGTGGTTTAGAGTATAAGCCCTTCCAGGTTAGGGTGGGAGTTAAGAAGCAGTTGCAATGAATTCTGGGTCTTTTTGCTCATATACAGGTCACTGTTCTGCTCTTATTAGAACTCATTAAAGTGGCTCTTACCTCCCACCCAGAGTAATATTTCTAAGATTTTTAAACACATCCACGTCACTGGTCAGTTAGTTGTGTCATGCTGATGAGCTCTAATAAGACAAAAGTCTAATTAGAACAAAAATCCAAGTTTTGTGGATACAGACTTTTTTTTGCTAAAAAGTGCAGAACGAGGAGTCAAAAGACAGGGCTGTTTCCTGTAGCATTGTGATCGGACAATGAGCTAAAGAACCTTCATACCCAGGATGTATTGCATGGCTGGACTACAGTACGTACTGCAGTTCCTCCGGTCTTGGCAGTGTTATTTTCATACCGAGTGTACTTTAAAGAGTCCGAATTCTGCAGAGCCAATCTGATTATCAGTGAGGCTAATAATCCCTGGGTTCAAGATTAATCTAGTTATCCTCATACCAAATGGCACTAACAAGATCAGCATTTTATTTATTTCCTTTTTCTGCTTTTTATCTGTTTCCTTCTTTCAACCCTTTTGGCAGTGAGTTGTTGTAAAGTAGGTCACACACACTGTTGTGAAATGATGCATTTTTAAAACTGCTGGAGGAACTGCAAAACACACACTGGCACTGTCCTCACAGGGTGGGCACAGAGATCTGGGCGCAGCGATGGATAGACTGGACAGGAGTACATGGGGGTACATGGGTAGACAGAAGAATCTGGATAGCTAGGGAGTTCCTTTAAAGAACACTTTTCAGGGTTAATGAGTATTCAACAGTCAGCGCTAATTAATATTCATGTATCCCAGAATCCCTAGTGATTGATCTTACACAGACACCTGTGTCATTGGTCAAGGTTCAGCAATGCCCTGCTAATGACCTTAATAAGAGTGAAACAGTCAGAGCTGATTAGTGCTCCTACTGTCCAGTATATCTCATAATAGATAGGTTGATATATACTGATGGCCTGTAAGTTCTGAAAACAATTAACAAACTAGAAGAAGATGTCATTAAAAGCTAAGACATTAAAATCCCTGAAAGCTGTAGAACTGTCCGGTTTTTCTAGTGCCGGGCTCCTGGTGTTGGTATCTAGAAGACAGGGCACGCCAACAAAGACTTTGGGCCTGGTTTGTTGGGCCTTCAGGCCTTCAGCCCTGGGACTCAGAGCCTCGGCGCTGTGATGTAGTGAGAGGTACTGCAGACGTAAAGAAAGGTGGAGCAGCTGTACCTGGTGCCCCCTGTTGGCACATTAAGGTACTGTATTTATATTGACAGACCTATCAGTGAAGAATTTTCTCCTAGACAGAATTTCTAGGAGTAGCCTCTGCATGATGATGGGTGTTTGACAGCCCTAGCCTTACAGCTCTAGACCATAATGCATTTACCCAGATCACATGCCTGTTTTTAGTTCCCTGGAGACAACAGAGACTCACAGAAACACACTGGATTATTTACTTAATTTCTCGTCACCCTGTCTTTTAACTATGCTTGTGAAATACACAATGAACAATCCATTCTTTCCTTCACTCCTAGAGGACTTATACAAATACCACATGACCAAAGTCAAAAAGAAAAGTCAATGTGGATTATTAATTTTTTATTTGCTTATTTGGGTCTGCAAGTCACAGCTATCAATAGATACCATTGCTCATTAATTTGTGTTGGGGCCTTGTGTGTGGGTATAATTCACTCTGTGTTTTTAATCAGCAGACCATCTCTGGAACTTGCAATAACACTCCAGATGCCTGTGGTCAAATCTGTGCTTCTTTATTCATTTCATCTCTTGCTCTGCTGCCACAGGCGTGCAGCCCAGAGAGCACCAATGCACACAGCCTGATTGTCCGGAGAGCTGATGTTTGTGATTCATCAATCCAGGAAATTAAACTGCTGGCAAAAAACATATTGATCCTTCAGAGCAGACAAGCCACCCTTCAAAACCAGCTAACGTACTCAGCCATAGCAGCTGGCGTGTGCTGGACAGGCTTGCGCAGAGGCCAGCCTGCTCCCCAACAAGCTGAGCTGCCGCCGGCCACCACGGGCCGGGCAGGAGGCAGGGCTGGTCCAGTAGTTCACGAGGAGCTAGTCTGATCGTGTATCCTAACACTGTAAGAGTTCGCACTTCCCCTCGCTGCGCTTGTCTGGGCTGGGACTGGGGCTGCCCCGGTGTGACCCAACCCGAGTGAGCCTGCAGGCTCTGTCCTCCTGCATTCTGGAGGGAGGCCCGCAAATGTCTTGCACCTGAAAGCTTTGAGATTTACAGGGATTTACAAGGCAGGGGAGAGAACTGCCTGAGAGGGATGAAACAAAGCAAATCTGACGGAGACTAACACATGCTCTGCTCTGGCGCATAGGAAGAGTCTGAAGGTCTGTACTAGCACAAAGAACCCTGCAGTAATAACCACAAAATTCCTAGGAGTTACCAGGCTCAGCTGAGCTCAATATTTACCAACCTAGGTAGGTAGGTCCCTTTTCAGGCCATAAAGGCCCATGGGGAATGGGGGGCAAGGGCCACCATTTTTCTCGACTATCCGACACTGGAGGTGGAGGTGATGTGGTCAGGATCATTCTCTGCCCAGCCTATTAACCCCAGAAAGATTAACCCCAAGTACTCATTTGGAAAGCAGGCTGAGTGGACCTGGGAGCCATCTGGAAGGAATTAGAGCAAGCTACATCGTTTGCCCCTACCTGGGATTGAACCCAGGGCCTTCCAGTCAGGAGCTAGACGCCCTTTGCCGTCTGAGCTACCACGGCTCCATTTACCAACCAAGATGTGCGAATAATTAGTCATTTAGCAGATGCTTTTGTCCATATAGATTTACAGAATCCTGATAACAAGCCCTGCATCGTATTCTCTGGAGAACTGTGCAATACTGTCCATGATTCATCTGTGACATGAAGCTTGGTAACTGCCCCAGGAGGCTCTCAGAGACACGGCCTGTCCAGAAAACCACCTCCAGCATGATGTGATGCTACTGTAGTTATTCACAGAGATGCCTTTGGAAGGAGCTGTAGTTTACTGCACACTGAAACAGGCATAATTGGTGTGTGTGCAGCTCAGAGGCAAAGCACTAGTTGCAAAACAAGAGAATGGAATATGAGAGTCCTGCATGTTGGTCAATATGTGCTCTGGGCTTTACCAACATCCGGCACAGTGTCACAATCTTTTTTTACAGAAGAACAGCAAATCTCATTGTATTGTAAGACGTTCTGTACTATTCCAGCTGATGAAAGTAATACAGCACTTGATCGGCTGCTAGCACAAAGCACTAAACAGGAAGGAATATTCAGCTGGATTCAGGAAATTTAGTATGTCTGATTTGCAGGGTCAATTAATTAAGTCAAGTAATTAGTCAATGTAAAGGACTGGTATACAGGGTCAGTGTACAACACTGGTGTACAGGGTCAGTGTACAAGACTGGTATACAGAGACAGTGTGCAGGACTGGTGTACAGGGTCAGTGTACAACACTGGTGTACAAGGTCAGTGTACAAGACTGGTATACAGAGACAGTGTGCAGGACTGGTGTACAGGGTCAGTGTACAAGACTGGTATACAGAGACAGTGTGCAGGACTGGTGTACAGGGTCAGTGTACAACACTGGTGTACAGGGTCAGTGTACAAGACTGGTATACAGAGACAGTGTGCAGGACTGGTGTACAGGGTCTGTGTACAGGGTCAGTGTACAACACTTGTGTACAGGGTAAGTGTACAGGACTGGTCTACAGGGTCTGTATACAGGGTCAGTGAGCAGGACTGGTGTACAGGGTCAGTGTGCAGTACTGACGTACAGGGTCAATGTACAGGACTGGTGTACAGGGCCAATGTACAGAGACAGTGTACAGGACTGGTGTACAGGGTCACTGTACAGGACTAGTGTACAGGAGTGATGTACAGGGTCAGTGTATAGGACTGGTGTACAGGGTTTGTGTACAGGGTCAGTGAGCAGGACTGGTGTACAGGGTCAGTGTACAGGGTCAGTGTGCAGGACTGGTTTACAGGGTCAATGTACAGGACTGGTGTACAGGGTCAGTGTGCAGGATTGGTGTACATGTTCAGTGTATAAAACTGCTGTACAGGGTCAGTGTGTAAGACTGGTATACAGGGTCAGTGCACAGGGTTAATGTGCAGGGTCAGTATACAGTGTATAGACCTGCTGTACATGCTAAGTGTTCAGGATTGGTGTACAGGGTCAGTATAAAGGACTGGTATACAGAGTCAGAGTACAGGACTGGTGTACAGAGACAGTGTACAGGACTGGTTTACAGGGTCAGTGTAAAGGTCTAGTGTACAGGGTCAGTATACAGGACTGGTATACAGAGTCAGAGTACAGGACTGGTGTACAGAGACAGTGTACAGGACTGGTTTACAGGGTCAGTGTAAAGGTCTAGTGTAAAGGGTCAGTATACAGGACTGCAGTACAGGGTCTGTGTACAGGGTCAGTGAGCAGAACTGGTGTACAGGGTCAGTGTACAGGGTCAGTGTGCAGGACTGGTTCACAGGGTCAGTATAAAGGACTGGTATACAGGGTTAGTGAACAGGGTCGGTGTGCAAGATTGGTGTACAGGGTCAGTGTGCAGAACTTGTTTACAGGGTCAGTGTAAAGGTCTAGTGTACAGGGTCAGTATACAGGACTGTGTACAGGGTCAGTGTGCAGGACAGGTGTACAGGGTCAGTATAAAGGACTGGTATACAGGGTTAGTGCACAGGGTCAGTGTGCAAGATTGGTGTACAGGGTCAGTGTGCAGGACTGGTGTACAGAGTCAGTGTGCAAGATTGGTGTACAGGGTCAGTGTGCAAGACCAGTGTACAGGACTGGTGTACAGGGTCAGTATAAAGGACTGGTATACAGGGTCTGTGTACAAGGTCAGTGTACAGGACTGGTGTAAAGGGTCAGTGTGCAGGACTGGTGTACAGACACAGTGTACAGGACTGGTGTACAGGGTTAATGTGCAAGATTAGTGTACAGGGTCAGTGTGCAGGACGGGTGTTTAGGGTTAGTGTACGAGGTCAGTATAAAGGTCTGGTATTCAGGGTTAGTGTACAGGGTTAATGTGCAGGGTCATTGTACAGGACTGGTGTACAGGGTCAGTGCACAGGACTGGTGTACAGTGTCAGTGTATAGGACTGGTGTACAGGGTCATTGCACAGGGTTAATGTGCAGGGTCAGTGTACAGGATCAGTGTGCAAGATTAGTGTACAGGGTCAGTGTGCAGGATGGGTGTTTAGGGTTAGTGTACGGGGTCAGTATAAAGGTCTGGTATTCAGGGTCAGTGCACAGGACTGGTGTACAGTGTCAGTGTACAGGACTGGTGTACAGGGTCAGTGTAAAGGTCTAGTGTAAAGGGTCAGTGTACAGGACTGGTGTACAGTGTCAGTGTACAGGGTCACTGTACAGTGTGAATGTACAGGACTGGTATACAGGGTAAGTGTACAGGGTTAATGTGCAGGGTCAGTGTGCAAGACTAGTGTACAGGATACGTGTGCAGGATTCATTTACGGGTCAGTGTACAGGACTGGTGTACAGGGTCAGTGTACAGGACTGGTGTAAAGGGTCAGTGTGCAGGACTGGTGTACAGGGTCATTGCACAGGGTTAATGTGCAGGGTCAGTGTACAGGATCAGTGTGAAAGACTGGTGTACAGGGTCAGTGTACAAGGTCAGTGTGCAGGACTGGTGTACAGTGTCAGTGTGTTGTACTGGTGTACAGACAGTGTACAGGACTGGTGTACAGGGTCAGTGTTCAGGATTGGTGTACAGGGTCATTGCACAGGGTTGATGTGCAGGGTCAGTGTACAGGATCAGTGTGCAAGACTGGTATACAGGGTCAGTGTACAAGGTCAGTGTGCAAGACTGGTGTACAGGGTCAGTGTACAGTGTATAGAACTGCTGTATTAGGGTCAGTAAACAGGACTGGTGTGCAGGGTCAGTGTACAGGGTCACTGTACAGTGTGAATGTACAGCACTGGTATAAAGGGTCAGTGTGCAGGACTGGTGTACAGGACTGGTGTACAGGGTCAGTATAAAGGACTGGTATACAGGGTCAGTGTACAAAGTCAGTGTGCAAGATTGGTGTACAGGGTCAGTGTACAGTGTATAGAACTGCTGTACAGGGTCAGTAAACAGGACTGGTGTACAGGGTCAGTGTACAGGGTCACTGTACAGTGTGAATGTACAGCACTGGTATAAAGGGTCTGTGTGCAGGACTGGTGTACAGGGTCAGTATACAGGACTGGTGTACAGGGTCAGTGTACAAGGTCAGTGTGCAAGATTACAAGTGTAGGACTGGTGTAAAGAGTACAGGTTCAGTGTTCAGCACTTGTGTTTCAGCTTGTTTCTATTCAGTAGAAAACAACAAACACGCAACAATCAGTAGAAAAACAGATTTTTTTTTTCTCAGTGTAATTTTTGCCACCAACATTTCCAGGCTCTCCTGAAGAAAATTTCTCTGGATGTCTTCTGACTAATTCTCTGCCTCAGTAGAAGAGAGTCTCTTTCATTTAGACCTGTACAATTATGGCAGTGATAGCAGAGTGTAGGCTGTGTTGCTCAAGACCGGTCAGGTTTTGTAACCAGCAGCTACAGTTCCACTGTAGGGAACTTGTCCTGAGTTCCCTTGCATGAACCTGCAGAGGGTTAGTCAGCAGACACCCCGTGATCACATATCTCTCACACACAGAACACCTACAGTCCAGCCTCTCCTGGGGTTCCCCTCTTCACCCTAAAACCAGAACCATGGGTCAAGCCCGTGTTTAGTACTGACAGCACAAGTGCCCTCTACAACCTACTGAACGCTGCACAGCCTCAGCAGGACTCACAGTGCTTCACACACAGAGACTTACAATAGGCATGGCTACACACCCAGGAGCAGGATGTGGTCACAGGGGCTTCTTCACACTTTGTAGATGATTTTCATACTCCTTTAAAGCTTTGACAAAGATTAGGTTCCCACAGAACACAATCAGAAGTGAACTTCACATTTCCAAGTTCACGGCTGTGGATGAGCCACTGGCTCCGTGTCTGAATGGCACACTGATCCTCCTTGTGCCTCAGATGAGACATGAAGGCAAGGCCCCACAACAGGGTATGTATCTTTAAGATCTCTCAAAGCTGTACAGTTTCAGTATAGCATGGTAATATCCTTGAGGAGAATGTGCTAGATCTGAGTGAATTACTCTGGTGCACAAGGTGTGACAGCAGTGACTTAGTGAAATAATGCAGGCCTTTACTCCTTTACCTAGGTCACCTTTATGGGGACTTGAAAATATGTGCTTATACTTTCAGAGAAAATATTATTAAACATATTAAAAGGAACAAATACAAAATAGATCTGTGAGCAATAATATGCCATTTTAAATAGATGTTTATTATATTAATAGATAATGAGGTACATTATTTAATTAATTGAACTGCATTATTAAGTAAATGCATGACTGATTACGCCATGGCTACAGGCAGAGTTTGTGAATTGAGGAAAAATACAGCCATACTGTCCACTACAGACTCTCTTAGTCTTCAAACACTCTCCACACTGCTCTCTGGGACAGTCTCTCTCTCTCTCTCCACACTGCTCTCTGGGACAGTCTCTCTCTCTCTCTCTCTCTCTCCACACTGCTCTCTGGGACAGTCTCTCTCTCTCCACACTGCTCTCTGGGACAGTCTCTCTCTCTCCACACTGCTGCTCTGGGACAGTTCAATTCAATTCAAGGTGCTTTATTAGCATGACCGATAGGTACAATCAGTGTTGCCAAAGCAAATAAATATGATAAAATTAACACGAACCAAAACAAAAAATAAAAGTAAAAATAAAATCTACAGACATATTACAGACATTTACAACAAACACATATAATAAAATTTACATATACTGTAGACAGATGGAGCATTATTGGGGGACAGACTCACTGTTCCTCAGGCTGTGATTGGAGATCACATACTGGGCTGCCAGTTCAATTGAGTTCCCTCCTCCCTCTACCAGTAGGATTGGGACCCATTGTGATTCTGGCAGGTGTGGGAACTCTGGGATTAGATTTCTGAATTTAGGGAAGAATGTTTCTCCAATTCCGGAGTATCTGTCACAGTGCAGTAGGAAGTGCACCTCTGTCTCTATTTCTCCCCGCTGGCAGTGGGAGCACAGCCTGTCCTCTCTGGGCAGCCAGGTCTGCCTGTGTCGCCCAGTTTCTATGGCCAGGCTGTGGTCACTGAGCCTGTACTTTGTCAGGGTCTGTTTCTTTTGCTGTTTCTTATCTTGGTCAAATATTCGGCTGGTGTGTATTGTCTGTTTAGGGTTCTGTAGCATTCCAGTTTATGTTGTGTTTGTGTGTGTGTGTCCCAGTGTGTGAGATATTGCTGTTTGATCTGTGCTGTGATGTGGTTGAGTCTGAGTTGTGGTGCTCTAGCAGTGCTGTCCTGATGCTGGTTAGTGTCGGTATGGCTCAGGTCAGTGAGCCTCAGGACCAGCTGGCTCAGGGGGCTCTGTTTTGGGCTCAGCTCTTGGCTCAGCAGGGCTTTGTGGTGGTAGGAATTTTGGTTGCTGTTTTTTAGGTGTAGCCAATACTTTAATACTCTTTTCTGTATGTTTATCAATAGTGGGTACTGGCCTAATTCGGCCTTGCACCCGTTGTTAGGTGTTTTTCTCTGCACACGGAGGATGTTTCTACAGATCTCCATGTGCAGAGTTTCTGTGGGGTGTTTGTCCCATTGAGTGTACTCCTGGTCTGTGAGGGGACCCCACACTTCACTGCCGTATAGGGCAATGGGTTGGATTACACTTTCAAATATTTGGAGCCAGATTCTTGTTGGTGGGTTGATGTTGAAGAGCCTCCTTCTTACTGCGTAGAAAGCCCTGAGTGGCTTCTCTCTCAGTGCCTTCACTGCCAGGTCAAAACTCCCAGATGAGCTGATGGTGAGACTGAGATATGTGTAGCTGGATGTGTGCTCCAATGTGTTGTTTTTGAGTGTGAATTTGTACCTGTTTCCCTGAGGTCTGTCTTTCTTCTGGAAAACCATAACTCTGATCTTGTCCAGATTGACTGTCAGCGCCCAGGTCTGACAGTACTGCTCCAGCAGTGCCAGGTTCTGCTGCAGCCCCTGTTCTGTGGGTGACAGCAGGACCAGGTCATCTGCATAGAGCAGGAACTTGATTTCTGTGTCGTGTAGTGCGAGACCAGGAGCTGCAGACTGTTCCAACATTCCTGCTAATTCGTTGATATAGATATTGAACAGTGTTGGGCTCAGGCTGCAGCCCTGTCTCACCCCACGGCCTTGGGTGAAGAATTTGGTCCTTTTGTTTCCAATTTTCTCTGCACATTTGCTGAATACATTGATTTAATTATGTCATACACTTTGCCCCCTTTGCCACTTTGGAGTAGTTTATAAAACAATCTTTCATGCCAAATCGAGTCAAATGCTTTTTTTTTAAATCAACAAAGCAGGCAAAAATCTTTCATTTGTGTTTTTGGTGGACGTGTTTGTCTATCAGTGTGTGTAGGGTGTAAATGTGATCAGATGTGCGGTGATCTGGTAAGAAGCCAGTCTGACTCTTGCTCAGGACATTGTGTTTGGTAAGGAAGGCCAGTATTCCTGTATTTAGGATACTGCAGAATACCTTCCCCAGGTTACTGTTCACACAGATGCCCCGGTAGTTGTTGGGATTGAGTCTGTCTCCATTCTTATAGATGGGCGTGATCAGTCCTTGGTTCCAGGCCTCGGGGAAACATCCGGCTGTCATGATGAGATTGAGGAGTTTGAGCAGTCTCTCTCTCTCTCCACACTGGTCTCTGGGACTGTCTCTCTCTCCACACTGCTGCTCTCTGGGACAGTCTCTCTCTCTCTCCACACTGCTGCTCTCTGGGACAGTCTCTCTCTCCACACTGCTCTCTGGGACAGTCTCTCTCTCTCTCCACACTGCTCTCTGGGACAGTCTCTCTCTCTCTCTCTCTCCACACTGCTCTCTGGGACAGTCTCTCTCTCTCTCTCCACACTGCTCTCTGGGACAGTCTCTCTCTCTCTCCACACTGGTCTCTGGGACTGTCTCTCTCTCTCCACACTGCTCTCTGGGACAGTCTCTCTCTCTCTCTCCACACTGCTCTCTGGGACAGTCTCTCTCTCTCCACACTGCTCTCTGGGACAGTCTCTCTCTCTCTCTCTCTCTCTCTCTCTCTCTCTCACACTGCTGCTCTCTGGGACAGTCTCTCTCTCTCCACACTGCTCTCTGGGACAGTCTCTCTCTCTCTCTCCACACTGCTGCTCTCTGGGACAGTCTCTCTCTCTCTCTCTCCACACTGCTCTCTGGGACAGTCTCTCTCTCTCCACACTGCTCTCTGGGACAGTCTCTCTCTCTCTCTCTCTCCACACTGCTCTCTGGGACAGTCTCTCTCTCTCCACACTGCTCTCTGGGACAGTCTCTCTCTCTCTCCACACTGCTGCTCTCTGGGACAGTCTCTCTCTCTCTCTCTCCACACTGCTCTCTGGGACAGTCTCTCTCTCTCCACACTGCTCTCTGGGACAGTCTCTCTCTCTCTCCACACTGCTGCTCTCTCAAGGCCTTGCTCCTTGAGCTTGCTTTTTATAACCCATACCACATTTAAATAATTCAGAAGGCACAGTTCTCCATTATATAACCTCACCATCTTGTTCCTTTCTTTGCCTTCCTCCGTCCCCTTATTTGACACCTGCAAACCAGGTACACTGTCTCCAACACAGTCCGGCCTTTGCTTGTGTCTGTACTGTTTTCGTGTTTTGCGTTACATGCATTACTCCTGTCTTCAGGCTTCTCCCACTCCCACTCTCACCCATCTCACACAAGCACATCTCCCTGCTCCTGCAGCGTCTCCTCCAGCGGGCGTGGGGCGGGTGCAGAGCGCGTGGGGAGACCCCAGACAGTCAGGCGCACGCAGCGGCGCAGGGCTGCTGCTCGGCGTGTTTATTGTTAAGCAGTGTGGAAGAGCTGTGCGCCGTGCGCTGTGGCCCTAGTGCCTGAGCTCCGCTGTGCTGCCCTCCTGACTCCCTGCACCCCCTGCACAGCCCCTGACAAATTTCACCTGGTAAGAACCGCTACTCACAGAGAGATCATTCTTCAGCTGCTTTTACAAAGTGTCCTGCTCACCCATGGCCCTGTATGCACCCTGTTCAGTTCATACCCACAGACAATTGCAATCCAGTCCAAACTAAGAGCAGTTGCCTTCCGAACATCCTGCAAGACTCGAGACACAGGAGACGCCACAGGCAGGGGACGAGGGGGAAGCTCGTCCCTCGTCCCCTCAGATGAGGGGCAGCAGCCTGGCGAAGCCGCAGGCCTGCCAGCAGTGCCCCAGAGCACAGACATCGAGAACAGGACAGCTTGTCTTACCGTTTCCACGTCCTCCGGCCGTCCGCGCCTCATGTGCACACGCGCTGTCAGGGAGAAGCTCCGCTCAGCCAGGCAGCAGCAGCAGCATCCTCTGCGCGCGCGTGCGTGCGTGTGTGTGTGTGTGGTAGCGGTTTTTACTGTGCTGCTTCCTCTCTCTCAGTAGCTCCCGAGCAGTTAGGAAATTCTGCACAGAGGAGCCGGGGAGGAGGGTGTGTGTGTTTGTGTGTGTCTGTGTAAGTGAGTGAATGAGTACGGGAGGGACGGAAGGAGGGGGGGATGGGGATGGGAGGGAGAAGGTTGGATTAACACATTAAAAAAGGAGAAGCAGCTGCAGGTTGTGCTGTGAAAATCAGAATCCCTTCAAGATAAATAAATCCAGCTTTGGTCTGACTCCCTCAAGGAAAAAAAGCCCCAGGAAAAAGCAACAATCCCAAAAAGCCTGTGATGAGAAAGGTGCAAGAGTCCAGTGTTCCTCTCTCTGCTCGAGCAGGAATGGGGAGTGAGACAGATAGCTGAGGCGGTGAGAGGCAGGCGAGAGAGAGAGGGCGAGCAAGAGCGCGAGGGAGGGGGTGGGGTGCTGTGGACTGACTGGAGCTGTGCTGTTTCCGTGCCGACCGCCCCTTGTCTCCCTAGCAGAGGGACCACTGTGATGCTGAGCGCTGTGTGTTTGGAGGTGCCCGCGCGCCACACACGCGATCCGCCCGAGCCTATTGGAGCGCAGCCACGAGTGGCAGCCCTGTGGTCCCAATCGCAGCCCGCGAGAGGTGGGGGGCTGACAGGGAGGAGGCCACCCAACCCTTTCCCAGCCCCCCCCCGCTTCTGCTCCGTCTGTGCTCTGTAGGCAGGGAGAGAGAGTACAGAGACGGGTGCTGAGAGGCAGAGCGTGTGGACAGGGAGACCACGGGCTGCAGGCAGGGCTGCGCGGGGCTGGTGTGATGCTGAGCCCACAGCACCAGCGGGGCCAAAGCTGGGGTCCATCTCTCCAGCTCCTGAGGCGCCCATCTCCGTGACGAGGGCTTCAGACTCTTTTTGTAGTGAAATAAGTACAGGTGTAGGTATTAGACATGCAGCCTCGACATGGAGACGAGCCAGATGAGCTGACTGTGGTGTGAAGCACTAAGCAGAAACCGGCTCAGACACTGCAGTGTGTGGCAGGAGTGCTTCTGGTTAACTGGGTCGTCCCTTTATTTTTGAGGGGATGAGCTGTGTGTGTTAATAATGGGTGAACGGAAACACAATCTGGAATTCTGGGGCTTTGTGCGGAGATGGACTGTGTGCCTGGGAGAGGTCCAGTTCTGGCACAACCTCCTGTCTCTGACCAGAACCAGCTGCTCTCTCTTCAGTCCAGGTCAGTCACCAGCAGAGGGCTTCCCTCTTTATTTAAGGAGTGTGCATTGAAAATCGGAATTCAGCCACTCTCTGCTCCTGTGGCTGCTGCAGCGATCCCAGGTCCCTGCTAAGGCGTCCCAGAGAATCGTCCCCCACCGCTGCCAGACCGGCATCGGGAAGCTCGGGAAGCAGAGCTTGTGTGCGGAGGAGCGAAGCAAGTTGCCCAGTGGGGGACAAGTAATACAGGAGCAAAGAAACAGCACACCTAAGCACACTGAGTGTATTTCAGGAAGGCGTGCAAAGGCCTGGCTACTCCAGCCTAACAAGCCAGTGCGAAGGTGCTTAATGACCGCTGCTATTTCCAAGGCTGTACGTGATGTCATTAGGAGAGTTGTTATTCTGCTGTTGGCCTTACAAGTTCTTCCAGCATCCCCACCCTCGGGCTCTCTCTGTCTCTCTCTCTGCCTCCCTTTCTCTTTTCTTTCTCACTCCTCTTTGCTGTCTTATTGTATTTCTTTTCTTTTCTCTCTTTGTACTCTCTTTCCCTCCTCAGTCTTTCTTCCTTCTCCCTTGTCCCCTTTGTCTTCCTCTCCATCTTTGTTCTTATGAGCCCCTGTCTGCCTTCTTTCAAGCACAGGCCCTGTAGGGTGTGAGGTGCCGTGTTCATGCCTGATCAGTTCTGTGCTGGGTGTTGGGTCACCACAGTGCTGTTCGCTGGAATTTCACTGGGGGCTTTGCCCATTAAAGCTGTGCTGTTGTGAAAGGAGCAACATTTTTATGTGCACACTCATTTCAACACTGCCTGTGCAGTAAGATCAGAGCAGATTGGAGGAGAGGAAGAGGGCTAGAAATTGCTGATTGTCTGTGCGTTTTCAGTAGCGAGCTGTGCAGATGGACAGATGTGTCTGCAAGCAGAGTGTTATCAGATTTATAGAGAAGCACACTTATCTCTACTTGGAAACCGCCTGAGTCATGATGATTTTAACTCTGAGCTTGCTTTCTTTGGGGTTTTATTGCTCAAAAGGAAACCAAGAGCTTTTTTGTTTCTCTCATAATCTGACTTCCTAGCAGGGTTAAGGGCAACTGAACTGCAGCAGCAGCAGTACACAAAGGACAGGAGACCAACGAGCAGCGCTGCGCAGGCCATGCCTCCATGCGTGAGTGCAGGCTGCATGCGTGGAGCGGTTGCTCCTCCCGTTACAGTGCGCATGAGCCTCGCTGCTTGCCAGTCCAGCGCAGGACTGACGCTGGGCACGCAGTGGTAGAAAACGTGCTTCATCATGTTGTTTGGACGCAGTTTAAAGGGGGAGCAGTCATCCTTGAGCAGCGTATCCTTGAAGTTACGATATTTTATGATACACTCTTCTATCTCCTCATTAATTGTCTTTTTATCATCATAGCCATATGCTCTGCAAAGCAAAGGTAATGCCTCTCCAAGAATCTGGGTTAGTTAAAAATAGAGCACTCAGCCTTCCATTCATTAATCCCATTGACATTTCCATGCTGCGCCACAGTGTATCACGCCCATTGTGTGCAGGAGCAAAGTGCCAGTGCAAACAAACAACAACATGCTAAATATTTCTGTCCATCCTGGAACCGCCAACTCCGTTTTATTCTTCCTGGTGTGGAATTGCCACTTGCTAATCAAACTGGACTCGCAACTGACACAAAGAGCTCTCAGTGCCCCACAGGAGAGCGAGCTCTGATTGGAGGAGCGATGAGTCTCTGCATGAGAACAGCACCCTACAGGAGAGCTCTGATTGGAGGAGCGATGAGTCTCTGCATGAGAACAGCACCCTACAGGAGAACTCTGATTGGAGGAGCGATGAGTCTCTGCATGAGAACAGCACCCTACAGGAGAGCTCTGATTGGAGGAGCGATGAGTCTCTGCATGAGAACACCACCCTACAGGAGAACTCTGATTGGAGGAGTGATGAGTCTCTGCATGAGAACAGCATCTCACATGAGCTCTGATTGGAGGAGGGATGAGTCTCTGCATGAGAACAGCGCCTCACAGGAGAGTGAGCTCTGATTGGAGGAGAGATGTGTCTCTGCATGAGAACAGCACCTCACAGGAGAGTGAGCTCTGATTGATGATGATGAGTCTCAGTGACAGCACTTGCAGTCAGGTTGAGAAGTCTGTAGGGCCTGTGCAGCCACTCACCCTCAGGGGCTGGTGTGTGCAGTCACTTTAAAGTGCTGCCAGTCTCGCTGCAGACAGCTCTCTGCTCTGGTTGGACATGCTTTCTCGGGTGGGCTGGGACAGCTGTGGTCACCACGGTGACAGTTACAAACAATATTACAGTGCATAACTTGTCTTATCTGGCACCAACAGGATTTTTTTTGATCATTGCCATAGCAACTGTCTTGTGTTCTACGACATTAGAGCAGCAGACCTGTCTCAGTGGATTTGTGTGCGCCTGTGTTGTGAGTCCATGTTTCTGCATGTCTATGTGTCTTACGCTATCCCTGAGCACAGCTCTCCTTCCCATTTCCTGTGTGTGAAGTGGAGAGAAAATCTTTTAACTTGAACTTAATTGCCATATGTAACCCTATACATGTACTGGTACAATGGAATTCTTACTTTCTTACAGAAAGTCTCTCGATTGTTAAAAAAAAGTGTAAAACACAAAGTGCAGACAGTGCATCAAGACAGTATACAAACAAACTGTAGACAATGTACAAGTAGACAGTTTGAATGTAAACAATACAGACGTGTAAACAATGACTGCAGATGTGCAATAAATAAGAAATCATAATGAGGTAGATGGTGTAGGTGTGGTCCGAGGGGCATGGCCAAGTGTGTTCGCCAGTCGCACTGCTTGTGGATAGAAGCTATTGAAGAATCTGGTGATAAGTGTGCAAATGCTCTTGTATCTCTTGCCTGAGGGCAGTGGGGTGAAGAGCTCATGCCCGGGGTGGTGACTGTCCTCTGTGATGGCCAGAATTCTACCACAGCAGCGGTCCTCATAGAGCTGTTTAATCTCGTTGAGACCACAGCCGATGATCTTCTGGGCCATATTGACCATTCTCTGCAGTGCCTTTCTCTCTTGAGAAGAGGTGTTGCCGTACCACACGGTGATCCCGTTGGTGAGGACTCTCTCGATGGTGCAGCGGTAGAAGTTCACCAACACAGGTACTGGCATCCCCCATCATTTGAGGCACCTCAAGAAATAGAGGCGCTGCTGAGCCTTCTTCAAGATAATGTCCACGTTCACAGTCCAGGTTAGATCATTAGAAATGTGAATCCCCAAAAACCTAAAACTGGTGACTGTTTCCACTTCCGTTCCATCAATACTGAGTGGGGTGTGAGTGTGTGGCCTGTGTCTCCAAAAGTCCACTATTAGCTCTTTTGTTTTACTCACGTTCAATCCACGTTATTGTTATGACACCACCTCAGCAGCTGTATGACTTCATCCCTGTAAGTGGACTCGTCATCATCGCTGACCAGGCCTATTATAGTGGTGTCATCTGCAAATTTAGTGATGCCGTTGTTGCTGTGCCTTGCTGTGCAGTCGTGAGTGAACAGGGAGTACAACCTTGGAATCAGACAGCAGCCTTGTGGGGTGCCAGTGCTCAGGGTGAGTGGTGTTGATGTTTTATTACCTATCCACACCACCTCAGGTCTCTCGATTATGAAGTCCAGCAGCCAGTTGCAGAGTTGCACAGTCCTAATCCCCTGAGCTTTGTCACCAGTTGACTGGGTATGATGGAATTGAATGCTGAACTGTAGTCCACAAACAGCATTCTGACATATGAATTCTTAGCGTCCAGGTGTTCCAAGGCTGTATGCAGAGCCAGGGAGACAGCATCATCCACTGATCTGTTGTTCTGGTAGGCAAACTGCAAGGGGTCCAAGGACTCTGTGATGGAGAAGTTGATGTGTGACAACACAACACATGCTACCGGGTGGTAATCGT
This sequence comes from Atractosteus spatula, assembly GCF_055471065.1. Lineage (NCBI taxonomy): Eukaryota > Metazoa > Chordata > Actinopteri > Semionotiformes > Lepisosteidae > Atractosteus > Atractosteus spatula. The sequence continues at coordinate 3,885,475 of NC_142722.1, forward strand.
TCATGTCACGGTCATCATCCCTCCTCTAGAGGGCGCTCCTACCTTTTTCGTTTTGTTCCCAGCTTTATGTGTCCCAGCTGTTTCCTATCCCTGTTTCCCTATTTAAACCCAGCATCTCTGTAGTTCTGGGCTCAGCTTTGGAAGACAGACGCCCGGAAGCCCACCTAGCACTGGGCACAGGAGTGGCCCGAGGGCACAGGCTTCACCACGGCGTCCTGACCTCTGAGTCAGGGGCTCGGAGCGCCTGGCCTCGTTATGATTTTAATCTTCCATGTTCCTGGTTCCACTTGCCCGTTCCCTGTGTTAACTGTCTTTGTCATGGATGACAAAGCCGGGTGTCATGGACCACCTGGCTTTGGATTATGGACCACGCCCCGATCTTCCCTTCTGGACTTCCTTGAAATCGTTAGTCTACTCCGAGCACCGGATCACTCAAGTCACCATCCCCTGTCTATCATCCCAACCTTACCTCGCTGTGCCTTCCCTGATGTCCTTCTCTAGTCACTTCCGGATTATCATCACGCATAGGGTCTTTAACAACACACTTCCCGGGAGTCAGACAGTTCAGGCACATCACTTTTGCCTTGGAAAAGTGAAACAATGGTGGGTTTTTTGAAGCAGGTGGGGACCATGGACTGTGACAGGGAGGAGTTAAAGATGTCCATAAACACTGTGGTCAGCTGGGCTGCACATGTCCTCAGGACGCGGGGTGGTATCCCGTCAGGCCCTGCAGCCTTATGGATTTTCACCCTGCTTAGAGGTTTAACGCTTTAACACTGCTCCCTTTCAAGCATGGCCCCAGCACCAACCCGCAATGGCTGCTGTTAGCGTGACAGAAGCTTCCTCCCAAACAGAGGTATTCTGATAAATCATCATATATGCTGACAGCAGTCCAGAACAGAGATATGCAGGACAAGATGGACTTTCCCTATCACTCCACTCCTAATCAGTAGTCCTGCAGAATCCCCTCGTGCTCCAATCCCGCTGCATTCAGGCTTTGAGGATGGTGTTGGTCTGGGGTGCCGGCTAGGGTACCGGCCTGCTGTTGTAGAGACAGATATCTCACTCACAGATGAGCCCCCCTTCCCTCCTGCCTCCCTGAGTCGTGACAATCAGGCCTCTGGGAAACTGACAGCTAAATTAGAAGGACCTGATTTACATGCCTTTCATTCCCAAACCTGAGGCCGCTCCCAGCGGAATTGCCCAAATGTGTAATTAAGCAATCAGGAGGTGGAATGCGTTATTTAATTAACTAAAGCAGGGCCCATGCAGGACGCTGAAGTGGCAGGGTTACTAGCTGAGTGCAGGCCTTCCTGTGCAGCACAGGTGCTCCTGCACTGCAGTTACACCTCACAGAGCTGAAGACGTCGTCACCTGTCAGGCTCTGTGTGTCGGACCCCCGACCTCTCCTGCCTGACAGAGAATACAGATAACAGGCATCACCTGCCCCCACGGCCACACGGATCCCCAGCGCCTGGGAGAGAAGCCCCCCACCTTCAGCCCGGCAGGATCACAGTGAGCCGCGCTCCGCCGCCTGGCCAGGTAGCTCTCTCCAGGCGTGGAGAGGAGAGGAGTTCCCTCCGGCCGCGTCATTCCTTTGCCATCCTCCCCTTTGTCACCAAAGGTTGAATGCTGTGGGCCAGGGCTGCGGGATAAAAGGCTGTGGGATTGTTTCTTTGTTTCCACTCTTGTGTTTCTGACCTCAGCGCCTTGCCTGGTGGAGGGGGGCTGAGGGCCGAGAAGCAGAGCATTGGGTTTCCGGTGGGAGCAGAGCGGACCGCAGCCCCGGCCCTCCCCTCCGAGGGGCGCTGCGTCTGCACCGGGCCTTCCTCACAGAGCCCGTCCTGCAGCACAGGCTGGGGGTAGGCCTGCCCAGACGAAGGGGGGCTGTGTTACTCTTCTCAAGGGAGGGGGGTGTTCTCTCTTCAGTGGCCAGCACTGTCTGTGTCTGATTACAGCAGTCATAAGCAAGCAGATTTCCTCCATATGAAGAACTAACCACATAGATTCTCTATGTTGGCCCACCAGGTAGATGCATCTGCTCTGACCAGACTATCCTCCTCTCCTCCCCACATGTCCTGATGGCGCCCGGGCTGGGCACCCTCCGAGCTGGATGCTGCATCATTGCCATGGATCCAAGAGGGACATCGTGGATATAGCTATCGTTTAGGAGGATTTAGCTGGTCTACAGAGAACTGTAGTACTAACTAACTGTAGTACTAAGTACTAACACACAGAAGACATGATGGATGGATGGATTAATACCCTCATTTATTTCTTTTTTAAAAGTAATATAAAGTTAGCATGCCCAAAGGGGTTGGGTAGCCAGTTGACCTTGGACCCCTAGAGGTTTTTTTTCTCCTTACTAAGGTGTTTTTGGTTCCTCTCCTCCATTGTCTTCTGGTCTTTTCTGTTCTGTATTCACAACATGTAGGGTCACTTGCTATGTTAAGTGCCTTGGGGCAACCTTGTTGTGAAAAGTGCTCTATAAAAATAAATTGAATTGAATAGATAAACCCAAAACCTGTCTAATTCTCTCAGGTCGTTAATTTACCCCAGACCACATCCGGAACTTTAGGGTCCACACATTCCCCCACTTTTTGAACTTGCCCACTGACAGCACATCTCTCTGATTGTGGGTCACTGTGCAGCAGGCAGTCTATGTGGGCCTAGAGGACTATGGGAAATCATGGCTGCCGGGGTCAGCTGGCTGTTGTCATGAGGGCTCTGGGTCATTGTCACTGTCAGCCTCACATGTCCCTGAAATCCTTTCCCACCTGCACGTGTTCTGTGTTTTTCTTCTGACTGCTGTGAAGATCTTCTAGAAAATTATTTAATTAATTTTGATGTTCTTTATTTGCTTTTGGCCTGGTGCCCTGTGTGCATCTGGACCACACCCTCCTAGCGCTGGATAGGCACCCGCTGTGTGCACTCCTGCTAACAGGTCTCCAGGGGCTGGGTCCTGTTATTGTGTTTTCAGCTTCCGTAGCTTGAAAGCAAGTAAGATTTAAACTGATCGATATGTGGCTTATTGAAGTTCATACTTTCTGCTTAACCTTTATGCACACTGTTCTGTGCGTAATATCCTGTTGAGTTTGTCTGGGCAGATTGCTATCTGACAATTCTTGCTAAAAACAAAAACTTCAACAAAAATACCCTTTTAGAAACGTTGCCTAAACAGACAGTAGACAGGTTGCTTCGGCAGAACCTTTCTGCCTTGTTTGCAGTATTACTGTCCTTCCCGTCCTCATTACTGCCAGCGTCAGTGTCACATACCAGGGGCCTGCTAGCACCCCCATACACACTGTATACACCCCCCACACACGCTGTGTACACCCCACACACACACTGTATTCACACCACACACACAACACACACACACACACACACACACACACACACACACACACACACACTGTATACACTCCTCAAACACTGTACACACTCCACACACAGTGTACACACCTCACACACTATACACACTCCTCAAACACTGTACTTACTCCTCACATACTGTACACACCCCAGTGTCCATGAGCCAATGGTGTTTTGGAGGTGTTGAATTTAACACTGTGCACTAATGGATGTTTACCACAGTGAGTCTTCACTCGTACCAGGGCTTGTCCACTAGTGCTGGCCATGTGCACGAGTGTCCGAGTGTCCGAGTGTCCGTCGCGCCACTGGGGCAGTTCTGCGCCCTGGCCCCGGCCCCGCCCAAACATCTTGTGACTCCGGGAGGGAGAGAGGGAGACAGAGAGAGGCGCTGCATTGCGTGCCGACACTCAGGGCTGGACAATGAACCTCTTTGAGGATCAACATGATGAAAAACAGCACTGAATGAAAGCACATGTGATCGTCATCCTCGTCTGTGTGAATGTGTGCGAGTGTCTCTTGCAAGTCACACAGAGCGCCTGGGGGGGCGGGGTTCAGGGCAAGCATCGCAAGACTGTCCACACTTCCGCGGATCCGAACAGTCCATCCATAGCAGAGCCTCCCCCATCCTGATGGGCCGACTCGCGCTCTGCAGGGATTGGAGAGCAGTGGACACACTCTGGAGTGCTCTGTCACCCTGGTGTTTTTGTAGTGTAGCTCTGTACTCTCTCACTCTGGAGTGCTCTGTCACCCTGGTGTTTATAGTGTAGCTCTGTACTCTCTCACTCTGGAGTGCTCTGTCACCCTGGTGTTTATAGTGTAGCTCTGTACTCTCACTCTGGAGTGCTCTGTCACCCTGGTGTTTAAAGTGTAGCTCTGTACTCTCTCACTCTGGAGTGCTCTGTCACCCTTGTGTTTATAGTGTAGCTCTGTACTCTCTCACTCTGGAGTGCTCTGTCACCCTGGTGTTTTTGTAGTGTAGCTCTGTACTCTCTCACTCTGGAGTGCTCTGTCACCCTGGTGTTTAAAGTGTAGCTCTGTACTCTCTCACTCTGGAGTGCTCTGTCACCCTGGTGTTTTTGTAGTGTAGCTCTGTACTCTCTCACTCTGGAGTGCTCTGTCACCCTGGTGTTTATAGTGTAGCTCTGTAATCTCTCACTCTGGAGTGCTCTGTCACCCTCGTGTTTTTGTAGTGTAGCTCTGTACTCTCTCACTCTGGAGTGCTCTGTCACCCTGGTGTTTAAAGTGTAGCTCTGTACTCTCTCACTCTGGAGTGCTCTGTCACCTTGGTGTTTAAAGTGTAGCTCTGTACTCTCTCACTCTGGAGTGCTCTGTCACCCTGGTGTTTTTGTAGTGTAGCTCTGTACTCTCTCACTCTGGAGTGCTCTGTCACCCTGGTGTTTAAAGTGTAGCTCTGTACTCTCTCACTCTGGAGTGCTCTGTCACCCTGGTGTTTTTGTAGTGTAGCTCTGTACTCTCTCACTCTGGAGTGCTCTGTCACACTGGTGTTTAAAGTGTAGCTCTGTACTCTCTCACTCTGGAGTACTCTGTCACCCTGGTGTTTATAGTGTAGCTCTGTACTTGCAGTCTTTGTAGTCCTGCAGTCCTGCGGGGGCCGGGCAGTAGACCAGACAGGGCTTTGTTCTGTCCCTTCGACCTCTCTACTGCTCGGGAATTTTGTGCTGCACTGTGTTTCTGCTCCTGGCCTTTTAGGCTAATGGTCTAAGTTGATTTTGAGGACTAATAGAGCTTGAAAGTAGCAGTAATCGTGTTCACTCTCTGTCCTTGTCCTGCCTCTCCCTGTCTCTCATGACCTGGCAAGGCAGCCCTGTTTTCTCCTGACACAGCTGTGCTCAGGGCACAGCAGAAACACAGGGTGAATGGAGTACTTGTAACGCTGTAGGAGACGCACAGAGACTGACCATCTCCAGGCAGATTCCTTACTGAGATCAGCTGGCCTGGCTGACACACACATGCAGTGACATAGTTCTGCTGCTGTTGATGGGGACCCAGCTCCAATCACAGTGGGATTGCCTAGATTTCACTAGAATCCTCCAGGTGCCGGTGCCATGTAAGCTATCTGTCCATCTTCTCTCCACCTGCCCTGTGTGTCTGTGCATCTGTGTGGCTGCTGTCCCAGATACTCTGTGCTTTCTGTCTCTCCCGGCCTCAGTGTGTGGTGAGCAGGCCCCGTCTAAAACAGACACGCAGGACACAGCACGATACGTCTGAGACAGAGCAGAGGAAGAGACTGGGGGTGAAGAGAGAGAGGGAGAAACAGGGGAGGAGAAGGGATCTAGAGGGGAGAGGGGGAAGTGGTGTTTAGTGTTTAATTGGAGATGAGGAGAGGGGCTGTGTGTTCTCTGCACGCTTGCCTGCCTCCCATCTCTCTGACCTAGTTTTCAACACAGTGAATTATTCTCTCTCAGTCATACACATCTTTCTCAGGCTGGGAGGATATACAGTACACTCTCCCCCTCACTGTCCACACAACAGAGAGCTGACTGACCCTCCTCAGACCAAACTCATTACTCGCCCTACACACCATGTCTGCCTGTCCAGGATTTTAACTAATCAAAGGCTTTACAGAAGAACAACAGCAGCGTCTCAGACAGGAAATAGAACAGCACATCCAGGACACAGCTGAAACTGAATTATGGGAAAAGCTTTGACAGGAATATGAACCTCTTTAAAAAATGTGTCATCCTTTCAGTGAATAACTACAGATGTCCTGAAGAATATTCTAATTTTTCATGTTGCTGATGGTGGAGTGTGGTGTCCTGCTGTCTGTGTGAGACCTCTGAGAGGCGATTACGGCCATGGGGCTGTCGCTGTGTTAACTGGCCTACAACCGAGAGCAGTGACCAGCCCCCGGTCCATACAGCACCACCCCTCTCCCCGTCACACAGCTGAGTGTCTGTCTGCTGGTCTCTCGCTGGTCTCCCGATCTGCCTGTCCACCAGCAACCAGGGCTGGCAGTTCTTCGGGTTTGTAAACGAGCAAGAGAAACATCTATAGCTGAGCGCAGCTATGAAGTCGGGCAGACTTGGCCAGCTGCTGTCAGACTGCAGCTGTGTGCAGGGCTCATGGGGGTCAGGCCTCTCCTGCTGCCACCTTCACCCAGCACACAGCTCAGGACAGTGGAGTGGAGCCAGGACGCAGGGCCACACGCAGACTGCACTGCTGCGCTCCTCAGAGGCTCCCATTGGGAGAAAGGACCAGCTCCGCCCACAGCTCTCGCTCTTTCCATAGAAGGCAGTGATCCAACAGTACGTTAACGGCTTGGTTGAGCCTTCGTTATTTAATTGGACCTTAATGGATTGCGTGGCCCAGCTGCTGAGTAGACGAGAATGCAAATGGCCTGTGCCCCTTGAGAGGAGCCCTCCTCCCTGGTGAGGGTGTCAGTGCTCTGCCCTCCCCTGCTCTCCCTGAACACCTCCGTCTCTCTCCTCCCATCTGTGCAGGAGCGCTCAGCATCGTGGACGCGGGGCTGGTGCCGCGCCTTGTCCTGAAGCTGCAGGAGGAGTGTGAGGAGGTGCAGGAGCTGATCCTGGACACGCTGACCGCCTGCCTGCGCGTGGACGCCCTGGCCGCCCTGGCCAGCGATGCCGTGCTGGCGCTGAGGGACTGCCTGGCCCACCCCTCTGTGGGCATCCGCCAGCGGGCCGCCAGGGCCATGATCGGCCTGAGGTCAGTGCCCGCGCGCTCGTCCTGGTTGTTCTGGCCTCAGGTCTTCACTGCGGTGATCCCGACTCGGGCTGTGAGCCTGCTCTCAGCTGACTTGTGGGGTTAAAGCACGCCGCTGTTCCTCCACTCCTTCACCCTCCACTCTTAATTGGCTACATGAACTAATTGGTCTCTTTATTGGAGCAGTATGACTGCTCTTTGTGGGTCTGTAACAGATGACCTTATGAACTCACCGCACCCTGAGGCCAGGAGGAGCAGAGTTAGAGAAAGTGTGTGAGAGGGTGTGTGTGTGTTTGTGTCCCTGTGTGTGTCACACACCCTAGCCTCAAGGATCGGTCCCAGCAATCTGCACTCAGGCCACAGAGCGAAATCTGGGCATCTTGATTGTGGTTCTTTTTCTGTGGTACTTAAAACAAAAAGGCAGCCTCCCTCTGGCACACCCTTTTCACCCATGAGAGAATGTGAATTTTCCCCACACTTAACCAAGTCAGTGACTTCTGGTGTGGCTATTTACAAGGAACTGGTAACTGTATAGTGGCCTCTAGTGGCAGTAATTGTAACTGCCACTCCCTCTTGAGCCTGCCAGTGTGTGTATTTGTGTATAAATGTGTGTGAGAGAGTGTGTATATTTGTTTATCTGTGAGAGTGTGTGTGTATTTGTGTATAAATGTGTGTGAGAGAGTGTGTACATTTGTTTATCTGTGAGAGTGTGTGTATTTGTGTATCTGTGTGAGAGAGTGTGTGTATCTGTGTGAGAGAGCTCAGCTTGCCTGTGTGTGAGGCGTGTGTGATCCACCCCAGCCCGGCCGGCCTGCGCTGTGACAGGTCCTCTGGTTGTGCTCCTGGCAGTGTCCCTCTGGAGGGGAAGGTGCGAGTGTGCGAGGAGGGCGTGATCCCCGTGCTGGTGGGCCTGCTGAGTGACAGCCACCCTGACGTCAGCGCCAGCGCCGCCGGCTCGCTCATGAACGCGGCCATCACTACGCAGGGTAGGCAGAGCACCTGTCTCAGGAGCACTCCCAGCTGCGTCTCCTTTACCTGCTGGCCCTGTCTCTCTGCTGTCTCTCTCCTGTCTACTGTCTCTCCCCTGTTGCTCTCCTGTCTCTCTGCTGTCTCTCCTGTCTCTCTGCTGTTTCTCCCCCATCTCTCTGCTGTCTCTCTCCTGTCTGCTGTCTCTCCCCTGTTGCTCTCCTGTCTCTCTGTTGTCTCTCTCCTGTCTCTCCCCTGTCTCTCTCCTGTCTACTGTCTCTCCCCTGTTGCTCTCCTGTCTCTCTGCTGTTTCTCCTGTCTCTCTCCTGTTTCTCCCGTCTCTCTGCTGTCTCTCTCATGTCTCCTGTCTCTCTCCTGTCTCTCTCCTGTCTTTCTGCTGTCTCTACGATGTCACTCCCCTGTCTCTCCTGTCTCTCTGCTGTCTCTCCCCTGTATCTCTCCTCTCTCCTGTCTTTCTGATGTCACTTTCCTGTCTCTCCCCTGTCTCCCTCCTTTCTCTCCTCTGTCTCTCTCCTCTCTCTCATGCCCCCTCCTGTCTCTCCCCTGTTTCTCCCCTGTCTCTCTCATGTCTCTCCTCTGTCTCTCTCCTGTCTCTCTCCTCTCTCTCCCCTGTCTCTCCTGTCTCTCTCCTGTCTCTCCTGTCTCTCTCCTGTCTCTCCTGTCTCTCTCCTGTCTCTTCCCTGTCTCTCTCCTCTCTCTCACACCCACTCCTGTCTCTTTACTGTCTTGGCAGGGAAATATCTGGCCCTGCAGGCAGGTGCCATCAGGTCCCTCCTGGCGCTCGTGAGCAGCCTGCGTACTGATGTGTGCGCCAATGCCCTGCGCGCCCTCACCGCCCTGGCAGAAGCCCCTCCCGCACGGCAGGAGCTGCTGGGCCACGTGGAGCTGCTAGAGACCCGTCGCCATGACGCCAACGAAATTATCAGCCGTGCAGCCGCCACTGCGATCCGGGTCATCACCTGGACTCCCTGAACACCCCTGGCCACACCTGGACACTCACTGACCCACCTGAAGAGACACAAGACACTCTGGACACACCTGGACACTGACTGACACACCTGTAGAGACACTGAACACACCTGGCCACACCTGGACACTCACTGACCCACCTGAAGAGACACAAGACACTCTGGACACACCTGGACACTGACCGACACACCTGTAGAGACACTGAACACACCTGGCCACACCTGGACACTGACTGACCCACCTGAAGAGACACAAGACACTCTGGACACACCTGGACACTGACTGACACACCTGTAGAGACACTGAACACACCTGGCCACACCTGGCCACTGACTGACCCACCTGAAGAGACACAAGACACTCTGGACACACCTGGACACTGACTGACACACCTGTAGAGACACTGAACACACCTGGCCACACCTGGCCACTGACTGACCCACCTGAAGAGACACAAGACACTCTGGACACACCTGGTCACTCACTGACATACCTGAAGAGACACTGAACACCTTGGACACTCACTGACATACCTGAAGAGACACTGAACACCCTGGACACACCTGGACATTGACTGACACACCTGAAAAGACACTAGACACCCTGGACACATCTGGACACATCTGACTAATGTGACTAAGACACGGTGGGCTCACTTGTTTTAAAATCCATGAATTATTTTTGCCTCACTTTGCAAATAAACAGAAGCTGCGAGCAGTGTGGTGTGAAGTCTGTCCTGAGTCCCTGCTCTGTCCCAACCACAGGCCTCAGTCTCTCCACACAGGAAGGTGGAAGAGAGCTGCTGGTGTCTTGTCTCTGTGTTCCTGGCAGAGAAGGGCCTCTACAGTCTGTCAGCGAGTGAGAGAGAGGGGTTGCAGATTCACTACAGTAAAGACAAGGTCACCAGCCCCTACTAAACCCCCCATAACCAGCGGTGAGAGAGAGCCCTGCCCAGACTGCCAGCTCCGAAACACAAGAAACACAAAAATGCCAACATTAGGAGGAATTAAAATCAAAATTAGTCTCTTAGCTGTCAGCACGTCTTAATAGGATTTGGTGTAGAATGTTGCCCTTTGGTATGAGCCTGCTGTGCGCACCTGCAGAGCTCTCTGTGGAGTGTGTTAATGGAGTTATAACACAGTCAGCCCCAGCACTGCTGACAGGCGACCGGCCAGCGACCCTCTGAGAGGAACCACACCGCTGGAGAGGCCTGGGCTGTCAGTGGCTGTCCCCTGCTCCCTGTGGGAAGGACAGCTGGTCTACCAGTAGGGGGCACTCTCTCTCTCTCTCTCTCTCTGTGTTTCTCTAGTCTCTGCACTCCAGAGAGCAATCCCAGGCTTACATTATTGGAAAGCTTACCCCTGCAGCGAGGGCAGGCTCGTGGCTGGTGTGTACCTGGAGACACTGATTGTCCCCTCTGGTGGGGTATGTCAGCCCTCAGCTCCAGCAGGCAGGCTGCTCCCTGCTCCTCCTGGGACAGACCGAGTGACTGTGAGAACAGAAGCACTGTCTGTGCTCCTTGCTCCGGGGCCAAAGGCGTTCTGTTCCATTCCTCTTCCAGAAAATCACTGTGAACGTTTAAAGAAGCAAAATCAGCTGTGATGTCAACCAGAAACAAAGAAGCAGAACAGAACAAAACAGAAGCAAAGTGTGTTTTTGTCCCTGAGCAGGAGAACTGTGCAGATGAGCGTGTGTTGAGTGCTCTGGGTGTGCTCACCAGGCTCTGACAGAGTCAAAAGTGAGAACAGGAGGCACTTTAACAAAAGAGGGTGGGGGTCTGGGACAAGCTACCCTGATACCCTGGTTTCCTTTAAGACACATCTGGATGAGATCATCCTCCGATCAATTAAGTACTGTCGCCCAGTTGGGCTCAGTGGACCGGAAGGCTTCTCTTGCCTGTGATTGTTCTTAGGTACCTGATTTGGACCACTGTCTGAGCCCTAGCTTTTCCATTGACATTCCCTCTGTACCAGACGTTTCTGAATGTGGCCTACTTAGTTCAGATCAACTTACAAAAATGATCAACAGCCGCAAAACAACTTCTTGTTGCCTAGATCCCACCTCTACATCTTTACTGAAAACTTGCCCTCCAGTCATCTGCCCATTAATTGTCAACACCATCAACTGTTCCCTTTCCATGGGTGTGGTAACTTCAACTTTAATTTCAAGACTGCATCAGCCACTCCAATACTAAAGCATCCTGGCTTGGATTCTGATCCATGAACTGCAGAACACTTTCCAAATGACCATTCCTATCTAGGGTTTCAGAACCTGTGGTTGCACTTCAATTACAGGCTCACATGATAGTTAATGATCTGTTTGAACTGTTCCAGTCCAGTGTTAGCTCTAATCATAGCTCTGAGACTGCTCTTGTCAAGGTTGTGAATGATTTACTTATTGCGTCTGACTTGGGGGCTATAACTATTCTTATGCTCTTCAGACTTAATGCAGCTTTTGATAAGTAGCTCATTCAGTGTTGCTCATGTGCTTGCAGACATTGTTGTCTATCAGTGGTTCTGTTTTTAACTGGTTCCACTCCTCCTTGGCCTTGGCCCTCCTAAATTCCCCACGTCCCAGTCAATCATGCGCAAGAGCTTCACAGTAAAGGTTGCCGGCTTCCAGACGTTGTCAGGAATCTGGGAGTCACGCCCGATCCTCTCCTGTCTTTTGAGCCCCACTTGAAAAATTTAATGAGGACATTTTTTTCACCTTAGAAATATTGCCCATATTGGGCAGTTTCCACCAATGTCTGATGCTGAGTGCTGGATTCACGTATTTAGAACAAGAAGGCTTGATTTCTGCAACTCCTTAATACTCTTCTCAGTAAGCTGCAATTTGTCCAAAACTCTGCAGATAGACCACTAACTCACACCAGATGCTGGCAGCATATTACTCCTATACCTAAGTCTCTATACATTGGTTTCCTATAAAGTCATATATTCAATATAAGATCTTGTTACTGACTTTCAAGGCTCTAAGGTTACAATCTGGCTCCGTCATACACCTCTGAGCTCCTCCATGTCTACACTCCCTCCTGCAGGCTCTGCTCAGTGTCCCCAGGACTAAATCTCAGACTTTAGGAGATTGTGCTTTTTCTGGCACTGCTTCATTGGTATGGAATGCCTTCCGGAAACACCTTAACTGAAAACCCACCTTTTACTAGGGCCTATATCTGATTGCCCTATAGTTTATTCTGTATGTTCTTGTTTTAGTTTTTTCTTTTACTTTTTATTGTAGATTAGGTAGACAGATACACAGAGGAAGAAGGAAGTATGTCTGAAAGAAATTGTTTTAATAGTTTTAACCTTGTTTATAAGATGAAAGCTTCTTTGTTTTTTCGGTCATGGATTAAGACACAGCAGTTAATCCTCTGTAGCAACACAGTGTCTGTGGAGTGTGATGGGAAAGCAGAGCGCAGTGCAGTCACATTCCTGAAACCCTGCTGGTCCCTTTCTGTGGCTGCAGATGTGCGGAGTCTCTGCTGAGGCACAGATCGCCCCCTGCAGGCCAGATACCGCAACACATGTGCCTGCAGCGTGTCCATCCCCAGAACTCGCAGCTTTCTGAGTGTCTGAGTGGTCTTGTCAACCCACGCTCATCTGCTTGTCTTTGTTTTTCTTTGAACTGATGAAGATGATGAAGAAATGCTGGACACACTGTGTCAAGCTGTGACCATGTGCTCACTACTGCTAAGCTCCAGCATGGAGATACTTATAGGATCCCTTTAGACACAGCACAGCACACTCACCTTCTGTGTGTCTCCCTCTCTGTCCCTCTCCCAGCCCCTACCTTTCTCTTTTCCCTTCTCTCCTAGTCCCTCTTCTCTCTCCTCTCTCTCCCAGTCCCTCTTCCCTCTCTCCTCTCTCTCTCCCAGTCCCTCCTCTCTCCCAGTCCCTCCTCTATCTCTCCTCTGTCTCCCAGTCCCTCCTCTCTCTCCCAGTCCCTCCTCTCTCTCCTCGTCCCTCCTCTCTCTCCCAGTCCCTCTTCTCTCTCTCCTCTCTCGCCCAGTCCCTCTCCTCTGTCTCCCAGCCCCTCTTGCCTCTCTCCTCTCTCTCTCCCAGTCCCTCCTCTGTCTCCCAGTCCTCTCCAGTTCTCTCCATCTCTCCACTGTATTCAGAAAGTTCACCTGTCTGCTGCCTACACCCCATTTTTCCAAGAGAACATCTTGTTTACAGTTTCCCCAAGTAGTTCACAATAAATTAATACATATAAATAAATAAAATTGAATTAGGAGCACAAAGCTGTCCTCAGAGCAGTGTCTGTGCACTGGTGCCCCATGACACCCCACCTGACTCCCCCCCCTCGCTGTCAGCTGCCCTGATTTGGCTTGTAAAGCTCTTGCAGTTTCTATCTGTGGGGAGGGGGTGACTGGGGTGTGCGGAGTTCTGTCTGAGTGCTTGTCTTCTCTGATACTCGTATGAAATCTGCCAGCCAGCCGACAGCTCACTTCAGACAGCTGCAGTGCCCTGCAGGAGGCAAAGCCTCAGACCAGCGCTGAGCCCCTGTGAGCACCAGGCTGCTCTGAGCCCAGGAGTCTGCTCTCCACACAGCAGCCTCAGACCAGCGCTGAGCCCCTGTGAGCACCAGGCTGCTCTGAGCCCAGGAGTCTGCTCTCCACACAGCAGCCTCAGACCAGCGCTGAGCCCCTGTGAGCACCAGGCTGCTCTGAGCCCAGGAGTCTGCTCTCCACACAGCAGCCTCAGACCAGCGCTGAGCCCCTGTGAGCACCAGGCTGCTCTGAGCCCAGGAGTCTGCTCTCCGCACAGCAGCCTCAGACCAGCGCTGAGCCCCTGTGAGCACCAGGCTGCTCTGAGCCCAGGAGTCTGCTCTCCGCACAGCAGCCTCAGACCAGCGCTGAGCCCCTGTGAGCACCAGGCTGCTCTGAGCCCAGGAGTCTGCTCTCCGCACAGCAGCCTCAGACCAGCGCTGAGCCCCTGTGAGCACCAGGCTGCTCTGAGCCCAGGAGTCTGCTCTCCGCACAGCAGCCTCAGACCAGCGCTGAGCCCCTGTGAGCACCAGGCTGCTCTGAGCCCAGGAGTCTGCTCTCCGCACAGCAGCCTCAGACCAGCGCTGAGCCCCTGTGAGCACCAGGCTGCTCTGAGCCCAGGAGTCTGCTCTCCACACAGCAGCCTCAGACCAGCGCTGAGCCCCTGTGAGCACCAGGCTGCTCTGAGCCCAGGAGTCTGCTGTCCACACAGCAGCCTCAGACCAGCGCTGAGCCCCTGTGAGCACCAGGCTGCTCTGAGCCCAGGAGTCTGCTCTCCACACAGCGTCACCATATCACTGATTGAACAGGTCGCTTTATTTCATAAACACTCCCTCTTATGCAAACGCAAAACACATTATTTTAAATTAGCTCACAAAAAATCTTTAGAATATAACTTCTTGTTATGACGGTGAAGTGTTCGACACTTTTTTATATTTTTAAGAAAGACGATATTAAGTCTCCGACTGCACAGTATACAGTATGTGCGCAGATGCCGTCTGTGTCCGTGCGAAGCGTTCCCTCCAGCTGAGTGGAACTAAAGAAAGGCTCGGGGCTCATGTGCCTACCCGGAGCGGAAAACCGGTGACACCAGTCGTTTGCGTCTAGCGGAACCAAAACAAGGCAGAGCAGCCGGAGACGAGGAGGAGTGACGATGTTAATGCCGCTGGGTCGGTCAGTTTGGGCTGGACTCGAGAACTCAGACGCGTCCAGATTAGTAAGTGTGGTAAGTGTGGGGCGCACACCTCTTGCAGGGAGGAGGCTGGTTTCGTGTCCGGGCTGTCGGTCCGAGCGCCTGCCGAGCTCAGCTCACCCAGGAGACGGTGGTTCAGCCCCGATCCTGTGCAGGTCCCATCAGGGTGTGATACGGGATCTTAGCTTGTATGAAAGCCGAGACTCTGTCGCTGCATCTGGACATAAGCGGCTCTTGATGATAAATTCTGGACTAAGGAAACTTCTGTGCCTATCACGCGTGAAATAAGACATTTCCTGTGTCCATGGGAGGTGGCCAGGATCCTTGTGCGACCCCTGTGAGCTGTGGGTGGGTGTCTGCAACAGGTCGCTCAGCTCCTTTGCTGAACTTTCACAGAGCAACAGGGCCTGAAGGAGTGAGGATTTCTCAGTGGCTTGTTTTTCTCCATGACGCGTCTCGTGTTCTTGTGAACAGGTGTGATCCTGCGTGTTCTGGGTCAGTCCAGACTCTGTACCTCACGGGCTCGGCTCAGGCGGGTTCAGCAGCACCATGAGGACCAACAAGTCCTACAAGCTGGTCGTCCACAAGAGAGGCTTCGGGGGCAGTGGTGAGTGAGACCCCCTGTCTCTCCGCAAGCGTTGGGTTTCACTGCAGCACTGTTGTCAGGTCTGCTGCTCATGGTCACCCCCGCCTCTGAGGGTAGTGGAGTCTGTCTTCTTCACTGAGGGTTGTCTGGAGGAGCAGAGGTGACGTATTACAGTCCATGAATATCGGGATGATGTTTGGTCTGAATTGTTTTCCCAGATGATGAGCTGATGGTGAATCCGAAGGTGTTTCCTCAGGTGACGATAGGAGACATTGTGGAGATCGCTCACCCCAATGATGAATACAGGTCAGACACTGGAGCACAGGGCAGGACAGACGCACTGAACACAGCCCCACTGCAGAGCCCAGCACAGGACAGACACACACTGCACACAGCCCAACTGCAGAGCGCAGGGCAGGACAGACACACTGCACACAGTTCCACTGCAGAGCCCAGCGCAGGACAGACACACTGCACACAGCTAAACTGCAGGGCACAGGGCAGGACAGACACACTGCACACAGCTCCACAGCAGAGCACAGGGCAGGACAGACACACTGCACACAGCCTCACTGCAGAGCACAGCGCAGGACAGACACACTGCACACAGCTCCACTGCAGAGCACAGCTCAGGACAGACACACACTGCACACAGCCCCACTGCAGAGCCCAGCGCAGGACAGACACACTGCACACAGCTCCACTGCAGAGCCCAGCGCAGGACAGACACACTGCACACAGCTCCACTGCAGGGCACAGGGCAGGACAGACACACTGCACACAGCCTCACTGCAGAGCACAGCGCAGGACAGACACACTGCACACAGCTCCACTGCAGAGCACAGCTCAGGACAGACACACACTGCACACAGCCCCACTGCAGAGCCCAGCGCAGGACAGACACACTGCACACAGCTCCACTGCAGAGCCCAGCGCAGGACAGACACACTGCACACAGCTCCACTGCAGGGCACAGGGCAGGACAGACATACTGCACACAGCTCCACAGCAGAGCACAGGGCAGGACAGACACACTGCACACAGCCTCACTGCAGAGCACAGCTCAGGACAGACACACACTGCACACAGCCCCACTGCAGAGCCCAGCGCAGGACAGACACACTGCACACAGCTCCACTGCAGAGCACAGGGCAGGACAGACACACTGCTCACAGCTCCACAGCAGAGCACAGGGCAGGACAGACACACTGCACACAGCCTCACTGCAGAGCACAGCTCAGGACAGACACACACTGCACACAGCCCCACTGCAGAGCCCAGCGCAGGACAGACACACTGCACACAGCTCCACTGCAGAGCCCAGCGCAGGACAGACACACTGCTCACAGCTCCACTGCAGAGCACAGCGCAGGACAGACACACTGCACACAGCTCCACTGCAGAGCCCAGCGCAGGACAGACACACTGCTCACAGCTCCACTGCAGAGCACAGCGCAGGACAGACACACTGCTCACAGCTCCACTGCAGAGCACAGCGCAGGACAGACACTGCACACAGTTCCACTGCAGAGCCCAGCGCAGGACAGACACACTGCACACAGCTCCACTGCAGGGCACAGGGCAGGACAGACACACTGCACACAGCTCCACTGCAGAGCACAGGGCAGGACAGACACACTGCTCACAGCTCCACAGCAGAGCACAGGGCAGGACAGACACACTGCACACAGCTCCACTGCAGAGCACAGGGCAGGACAGACACACTGCACACAGCCTCACTGCAGAGCACAGCTCAGGACAGACACACACTGCACACAGCCCCACTGCAGAGCCCAGCGCAGGACAGACACACTGCACACAGCTCCACTGCAGAGCCCAGCGCAGGACAGACACACTGCTCACAGCTCCACTGCAGAGCACAGCGCAGGACAGACACACTGCACACAGCTCCACTGCAGAGCACAGGGCAGGACAGACACACTGCTCACAGCTCCACAGCAGAGCACAGGGCAGGACAGACACACTGCACACAGCCTCACTGCAGAGCACAGCTCAGGACAGACACACACTGCACACAGCCCCACTGCAGAGCCCAGCGCAGGACAGACACACTGCACACAGCTCCACTGCAGAGCCCAGCGCAGGACAGACACACTGCTCACAGCTCCACTGCAGAGCACAGCGCAGGACAGACACACTGCACACAGCTCCACTGCAGAGCCCAGCGCAGGACAGACACACTGCTCACAGCTCCACTGCAGAGCACAGCGCAGGACAGACACACTGCTCACAGCTCCACTGCAGAGCACAGCGCAGGACAGACACTGCACACAGTTCCACTGCAGAGCCCAGCGCAGGACAGACACACTGCACACAGCTCCACTGCAGGGCACAGGGCAGGACAGACACACTGCACACAGCTCCACTGCAGAGCACAGGGCAGGACAGACACACTGCTCACAGCTCCACAGCAGAGCACAGGGCAGGACAGACACACTGCACACAGCCTCACTGCAGAGCACAGCTCAGGACAGACACACACTGCACACAGCCCCACTGCAGAGCCCAGCGCAGGACAGACACACTGCACACAGCTCCACTGCAGAGCCCAGCGCAGGACAGACACACTGCTCACAGCTCCACTGCAGAGCACAGCGCAGGACAGACACACTGCTCACAGCTCCACTGCAGAGCCCAGCGCAGGACAGACACACTGCTCACAGCTCCACTGCAGAGCCCAGCGCAGGACAGACACACTGCACACAGTTCCACTGCAGAGCCCAGCGCAGGACAGACACACTGCACACAGCTCCACAGCAGAGCACAGGGCAGGACAGACACACTGCACACAGCTCCACTGCAGAGCACAGGGCAGGACAGACACACTGCTCACAGCTCCACAGCAGAGCACAGGGCAGGACAGACACACTGCACACAGCCTCACTGCAGAGCACAGCTCAGGACAGACACACACTGCACACAGCCCCACTGCAGAGCCCAGCGCAGGACAGACACACTGCACACAGCTCCACTGCAGAGCCCAGCGCAGGACGGACACACTGCTCACAGCTCCACTGCAGAGCACAGCGCAGGACAGACACACTGCTCACAGCTCCACTGCAGAGCACAGCGCAGGACAGACACACTGCACACAGTTCCACTGCAGAGCCCAGCGCAGGACAGACACACTGCACACAGCTCCACAGCAGAGCACAGGGCAGGACAGACACACTGCACACAGCCTCACTGCAAAGCACAGCTCAGGACAGACACACACTGCACACAGCCCCACTGCAGAGCCCAGCGCAGGACAGACACACTGCACACAGCCCCACTGCAGAGCCCAGCGCAGGACAGACACACTGCACACAGCTCCACTGCAGAGCCCAGCGCAGGACAGACACACTGCTCACAGCTCCACTGCAGAGCACAGCGCAGGACAGACACACTGCACACAGCTCCACTGCAGAGCACAGCGCAGGACAGACACACTGCTCACAGCTCCACTGCAGAGCACAGCGCAGGACAGACACACTGCTCACAGCTCCACTGCAGAGCCCAGCGCAGGACAGACACACTGCACACAGTTCCACTGCAGAGCCCAGCGCAGGACAGACACACTGCACACAGCTCCACTGCAGGGCACAGGGCAGGACAGACACACTGCTCACAGCTCCACAGCAGAGCACAGGGCAGGACAGACACACTGCACACAGCCTCACTGCAGAGCACAGCTCAGGACAGACACACACTGCACACAGCCCCACTGCAGAGCCCAGCGCAGGACAGACACACTGCACACAGCTCCACTGCAGAGCCCAGCTCAGGACAGACACACTGCTCACAGCTCCACTGCAGAGCACAGTGCAGGACAGACACACTGCACACAGCTCCACTGCAGAGCCCAGCGCAGGACAGACACACTGCTCACAGCTCCACTGCAGAGCACAGCGCAGGACAGACACACTGCTCACAGCTCCACTGCAGAGCCCAGCACAGGACAGACACACTGCTCACAGCTCCACTGCAGAGCCCAGCGCAGGACAGACACACTGCACACAGTTCCACTGCAGAGCCCAGTGCAGGACAGACACTGTCCTGTCTGTCCTGCACACAGCCTCACTGCAAAGCACAGCGCAGGACAGACACACACTGCACACAGCCTCACTGCAGAGCTGCACACAGCCTCACTGCAGAGCACAGCTCAGGACAGACACACACTGCACACAGCCCCACTGCAGAGCCCAGTGCAGGACAGACACACTGCACACAGCTCCACTTCAGAGCACAGAGCAGGACAGACACACACTGCACACAGCCTCACTGCAGAGAACAGCGGAGCACAGACAAACACTGCACACAACCTCACTGCAGAGAACAGCGCAGCACAGACACACTGCACACAGCCCCACTGCAGAGAACAGTGCAGGAAAGACACACACTGCACTTAGCCTCACTGCAGAGCACAGTGCAGGACAAACACACTGCACACAGCTCCACTGCTGAGCACAGTGCAGGAAAGACACACTGCACACAGCTCCACTGCTGAGCACAGTGCAGGAAAGACACTGTACATATTATGTTCTAGGTCACTGTGTACAAAACTGACCTGACACCCTGTCAGTACATGAGTACATGGCCTTTCTGGTAAAGATAAACAGACCTCATTCTACACAGATCAGTATGTAGGTGTATATCTGTAAAAATTGTTGTGTAGACAGATTTATAAATATCTTAGAATACAATTGCCATGTAAATGTATACACTACATCTTTAATATATAGGTCATCTTGTAGCAAACAGTGCCCTCTAGTGTCAAGTAGAACTGCCCATTTTCACTCGTGCTTTTGTTTTGTAGAAAGCTAAAGGTTTCTGAAAGTTTTACAATTATTCATCTTTATAACTTGCCTCTTCTCTCTCTCTGTCCCTTCATGCTCCTCTCCCTCTCTGCCTGTCCCTCCCTGCTCCTCTCTCTCTCTCTCTCCCTCTCTGCCTGTCCCTCCCTGCTCCTCTCTCTCTCTCCCTCTCTGCCTGTCCCTCCCTGCTCCTCTCTCTCTGCCTGTCCCTCCCTGCTCCTCTCTCTCTCTCCCTCTCTGCCTGTCCCTCCCTGCTCCTCTCTCTCTCTCTCTCTCTCTCTCTCTCTCTCTCTCTCTCTCTCCAGTCCTCTTCTGCTGCAGGTCAAGAGTCTGAAGGAGGACCTCCAGAAAGGTCGGTGCTGCAGTGGGTGTGGTCTGGGGTGGGATAGATGTGAGACGTGAAACCAGCGCCCCCTGGTGTCAGCCCTGATGACGCTGTGGGATTGCCGGTTCTCTGCAGGGAAGGTCTCAGTGTGGGTCGGGGGCAGAATTGGGGTGTGTGTTGTGCCTGTTGCGCCCCCTGTCTGCCGATAACAGTGATTGTTCTCAGCTCAGTGTGACGGAGGTAAAGCCTTGTGAGGACTTTAGTTACAGCCTGCCGCCTCTGGATAGCGCTGCACTGTCTTTCAGAGACCATCAGCGTAGACCAGACCGTCGCCCAGGCTTTCAAGCTGCGGGCCTACCAGGATGTCTTCGTCAATATCGTGGATCCTAAGGTACAGCCGGGCCAGGGGTCGCTGGGTCACTGCTGGGCAATCTGCAGCAGCTGTAAGGAGTCAGGGACCAGCCCTGCCCTGTAGTGAGCCATAGTTTGGGATTGTAGAAACTGGGTTCGATTGGTCTTCTGTCCAGCACTTGAGTTCAGCTGTAGGTGCTGACAGCACATCGGGCTCTGTGTGCGCAGTCAGGGAAGTAGAGGCGCCCCCTGTGGGCCGGTGTGGGCAGCGTGGCGTCTCTGACTGGGAGTGGTCTCTGACAGGATGTGACCCTGGACCTGGTGGAGCTGACCTTTAAGGACCAGTACATCGGGAGAGGGGACATGTGGCGCCTGAAGAAGAGCCTGGTGAGTGTGCGGAGAGTGAGAGAGAGTGTGCGAGGGAGTGCGCATGAGGGGGTGTGCCCTTGTGCAAAAGAGCGTTACAAGAGATTGTGAGGGAGTGCACAAGTGTGCGAGGGAGTGAGTACAGGAGAGCGTGCCAGTGTGGAAGAGTGTGTGCGAGAGGGTGAAAGGGAGTGCACAAGTGTGTGAAGGGGTGCACAAATGTGTGAGGAAGTAAGTGCGAGTGTGTAAGAGAGTGCGAGGGAGTGAGTGTGAATGAGAGTGTGTGAAAGTGTGCTCTAGTGAGTGCGCGTGCGAGGGAGTGAGAGAGACTGAGCTCCAGGTGGTTGGTTGTCGTGCCCTGATGTCTCCTCTTGTGTCCAGGTGAGCACCTGCGCCTATGTGACACAGAAGGTGGAGTTTGCTGGGATCAGGTAGGGCTCCTGCCTCCTCTGTCCGCGCCGACTCCTCTCTGCCTCCTGTGGTGAACAGGATGGGTTTGAGCTCCTCTCTGTGTGTGTGGCGCAGGGCCCAGGCCAGCGAGCTGTGGGTGCGAGGAGAGAAGGTGACCTGTGGCTACATCAGTGAGGACAGCCGGGTGAGTCGCCCTGCTCGGGCTGTGCTGATTGAACCGTTGTAGCAGAAATGCAGAAACTGACGCAGGAAAATTCCTGGAACTCCACATCAGCCTTTTGTCCAGATAAGGTCAGGGCTCCTGCTGTTGAGGTCCAGGCTGCTGTCCCAGAGCTGCAGCAGAGACAAGACAGGTCTTGGAAAACAAGAGAGGAGCCATTCAGCCACTGTGGCCATTCTTAGGTAACTGAGCCCAGGAGCTCATCCAGCCTTCCTGAAGGCAGCCAGGGGACCAGCTTCAGCAGCACCGCTGGAGGCTCGTTCCCAACTCGCCGGGCCGGTTCTGAAGACTCGCTTCATGAGGTCTCCTGTTCAGTCTCTCCTCCCTCACTCTCTCCAGGTGGTCTTCCGCTCCACCTCTGCGATGGTCTACATCTTCATCCAGATGAGCTGTGAGATGTGGGATTTCGATATTTATGGTGAGGTGTAGAATCCCCCCATTCTCCCACTGTGTCAGGACTGGGGCAGTGTGTCAGGTGTGTGTGATCTGTGTGTCAGGTGTGTGTGATCTGTGTTTCAGGTGTGTGTGATCTGTGGGGCAGAGTGTCGTGTGTGTGATCTGTGTCAGGTGTGTGTGATCTGTGTGTCAGGTGTGTGTGATCTGTGGGGCAGAGTGTCGTGTGTGTGATCTGTGTGTCAGGTGTGTGTGATCTGTGTGTCAGGTGTGTGTGATCTGTGGGGCAGAGTGTCGTGTGTGTGATCTGTGTCAGGTGTGTGTGATCTGTGTGTCAGGTGTGTGTGATCTGTGGGGCAGAGTGTCGTGTGTGTGATCTGTGTCAGGTGTGTGTGATCTGTGTGTCAGGTGTGTGTGATCTGTGGGGCAGAGTGTCAGGTGTGTGTGATCTGTGGGGCAGGTGTGTGTCAGGTGTGTGTGATCTGTGGGGCAGGTGTGTGGCAGGTGTGTGTGATCTGTGTGGCAGGTGTGTGTGATCTGTGGGGCAGAGTGTCGTGTGTGTGATCTGTGTGTCAGGTGTGTGTGATCTGTGTGTCAGGTGTGTGTGATCTGTGGGGCAGAGTGTCGTGTGTGTGATCTGTGTGTCAGGTGTGTGTGATCTGTGGGGCAGAGTGTCGTGTGTGTGATCTGTGTGTCAGGTGTGTGTGATCTGTGTGTCAGGTGTGTGTGATCTGTGGGGCAGAGTGTCGTGTGTGTGATCTGTGTCAGGTGTGTGTGATCTGTGTGTCAGGTGTGTGTGATCTGTGGGGCAGAGTGTCAGGTGTGTGTGATCTGTGGGGCAGGTGTGTGTCAGGTGTGTGTGATCTGTGGGGCAGGTGTGTGGCAGGTGTGTGTGATCTGTGGGGCAGGTGTGTGTGATCTGTGGGGCAGTGTGTTAGGTGTGTGTGATCTGTGTGTCAGGTGTGTGTCAGCTGTGATCTGTGTGTTAGCTGTGGGCTGCGTGTATGATCTGCTCAGTGACAATGCTGTAACTGAGCTCTCCCTCCTCTCCGGTCTGCAGGAGATCTTTACTTTGAGAAGGCTGTCAACGGTTTCCTTTCCGACCTGTTTGCCAAGTGGAAGGTGGGTGCGCAGTGTGGGACCCCATCTCGCTGCTGGTCTCGCAGTGTGGGACCCCATCTCGCTGCTGGTATCGCAGTGAGCTCGAGACTCGAGAGGCTGACAGGCGGGTGGCCATTCAGCCAGGAGCTGAGTGGGTCTATCGTGTTATCTAGCTGCTGCCGTAAAGAGCCCAGAGTTCTGCCTGTTCCAGACACCCACAACTCTTTGTGTAACTTGTTTCCCCGTGTTCTCCAGCCCAAATGAAACCCCTTTTAGTTTCCAGTTGTGATGCTAGTGTCACTTCTGAGTGACAAACAGTCCCTGGAGCTCTTCAGCTGAGGAGATTTATCTCTGAAGATGTTGTCAGTATAGAGATATAATCGCTATATAACGATCATTGAGGCAGCTCTACTCTGAGCTCTTTCTAGGGCAATAATATTTTGGGTGTGGTTTGGTGACCAAGACTGAAAACAGTGTTTAGCATGACATCCTGGATAAATGACTCAGTCAGATCAGATTTCTTTCCCCAAAAGTCTGCCTTTCAGCTATGTGTCGTCTTCTGCTTTGTGTTCGCCTGCCTGCCTGCCTGTTGGCTGCGTCCCGGCTTCTGCTCTGTGTTCGCCTGCCTGCCTGTTGGCTGCGTCCCGGCTTCTGCTCTGTGTTCGCCTGCCTGCCTGCCTGCCTGCCTGCTGGCTGCGTCCCGGCTTCTGCTCTGTGTTCGCCTGCCTGCCTGCCTGCCTGCCGGCTGCGTCCCGGCTTCTGCTCTGTGTTCGCCTGCCTGCCTGTTGGCTGCATCCCGGCTTCTGCTCTGTGTTTGCCTGCCTGCCTGTTGGCTGCATCCCGGCTTCTGCTCTGTGTTCGCCTGCCTGCCTGTCGTCTGTGTCCTGGCTTCTTCTCTGTGTTCTCCTGCCTGCCTGTCGGCTGCATCCCGGCTTCTGCTCTGTGTTCGCCTGCGTGCCTGTCGGCTGCGTCCCGGCTTCTGCTCTGTGTTGGCCTGCGTGCCTGTCGGCTGCGTCCCGGCTTCTGCTCTGTGTTCGCCTGCATGCCTGTCGGCTGCGTCCCGGCTTCTGCTCTGTGTTCGCCTGCCTGCCTGTCAGTTACTTCTTGTCTTCTGCTCTGTTCCCCAGGAGAAGAACTCCAGCCACGAGGTGACAGTCGTGCTGTTCTCACGGACGTTTTACGATGCCAAGACTATCGGTACGGCCTCCTGCCTCTCTGCTCTGGAACTGAACCATACTTCGTCTCATGCAGTAAAAAAGAAACTTCTACAATGTTTCTTTGAAACCCTGTTCCTCTCTGCTCCCTGCCTCCAGAGGAGTTTCCCGAGAGCCACCGAGGCTCCATCTGTCAGGACCATGAGGGACGGTTCTACGAGGACTTCTACAGGTCTGGTCTGGTCTCAGCTGGGCCATGACGAGCAGCAGGGTGGGCGTTGCCACCTCGCAGCCCCTGGCCAGGGCTCAGGGCTCAGGGCGGCTGGGCTGCTGGTGCAGGATGGCGGCTGAGTGGTTGGGAAGCGGGGCTGCTCCTGTGTGTGGTGTGTGTAACAGGCTGGAGTATCTGCTGGCGAAAGAAGTGCTGTGTCTATGCATCTGTTATTGCCTGTAGAGGGGGGGTAGAGAATATATGGTCTTCAGCAGTGACAGATGACAAACTGAGTGCTCTTGGGGACATGGTGGGATTGTTCGGGGTTAGGTCTGCTTGAGTGTCTGGAGCAGTGCAGTGCTGTCTGGCATAGAGGGTCCTGGCTGAGCTCTCTCTGGGTCCTACAGTGCAGCCTCCTGGCCTCCCTGCAGGCGAAGGAGGTTCTGACGTCCCCTTGGTCTGCAGGGCTGGGCTGCTGGTGTGTGTGTAACAGGCTGGCGAGAGAAGTGCACGACTGATAATACTTCCTGTTTATTAAGGGGTAAATATTTCGTTTCTCATGCGTGTGTCTGTGTACCCCGGTCTGCGTGCACGCAGGGTGGTGGCCCAGAACGAGCGGCGCGAGGAGTGGACGTCTCTGCTGGTCACCATTAAGAAGCTGTTTATCCAGTACCCCGTGCTGGTGCGGCTGCAGGGCACAGGTGTGTGCGGGCCCAGAGGGGGAGGTGCAGCACAGAGCGAGGCTCCTGAGGAGCGTCTGTTTTAATAACGTGTGTCTGCATTTCAGAGGACTTCCCCGGGGGACACAACTCCACAGCCGCTGAGGGAAACTACCTGGAGGCCATCAACCTCTCCTTCAACGGTGAGGCCTGCTGTAGTTAGTGTCTGTCTCTCCCTCTCTGTCTGTCTCTCTCTCAATTCAATTCAGGAAACTTTATTGGCCTGACCAATGACGTGCCAAAATACAGTTAACACAAGAATCTACGGACGTTTACACTATAGACACATCGTAATACATTTACATATAGAGCATGAATGAGAGACAGGCTCAGCCTCTCTCTTCCTCTTCCTCTTCCTCTTCCTCCCTCTCTCTGCTGCTCTGCTGCTCCAGTCCTAGTGATGGTGCTGTGTGATGTGTGTGATTCCAGTGTTTGACAAGCACTATATTAACCGGAACTTCGACCGGACGGGTCAGATGTCGGTGGTGATCACTCCAGGGGTGGGCGTGTTCGAGGTGGACCGGCTGCTCATGATCCTCACCAAGCAGCGCATGATCGACAACGGTGAGGCCAAAAACTGCCCTCGTCCCTCAGATTCCCAGAGCCCAGCAGTCTGATCCACTCCGGGTTTTACAGTACAGTCCCTCAGATTCCCGGAGCCCAGCGCTCTGATCCACTCCGGGTTTTACAGTACAGTCCCTCAGATTCCCAGAGCCCAGCGCTCTGATCCGCTCCAGGTTTTACAGTACAGTCCCTCAGATTCCCGGAGCCCAGCAGTCTGATCCACTCTGGGTTTTACAGTACAGTCCCTCAGATTCCCGGAGCCCAGCAGTCTGATCCACTCTGGGTTTTACAGTACAGTCCCTCAGATTCCCGGAGCCCAGCGCTCTGATCCGCTCCGGGTTTTACAGTACAGTCCCTCAGATTCCCAGAGCCCAGCGCTCTGATCCGCTCCGGGTTTTACAGTACAGTCCCTCAGATTCCCGGAGCCCAGCAGTCTGATCCACTCTGGGTTTTACAGTACAGTCCCTCAGATTCTCGGAGCCCAGCGCTCTGATCCGCTCCGGGTTTTACAGTACAGTCCCTCAGATTCCCGGAGCCCAGCGCTCTGATCCGCTCCGGGTTTTACAGTACAGTCCCTCAGATTCCCGGAGCCCAGCGCTCTGATCCGCTCCGGGTTTTACAGTGCTGTCGATCTCTAGTTGTCTAGCTCTCAGCTAGAGAGAGTGGAGTGTCAGTAGGTGAACATCTGTAGACTGTTTTAAAGGGAGTGAGTGGAACAGAGTGTTGTCATGGAAACTGCAGGTTACTCCGCCAGCAGGTAGCTGTGCTTCCTGGAAGGGTGCTGGAGTTTGCCAGGTGTGTGTGTCTGTGGTGCCATTGTGGGTCCAGCGTTTACACCCCCTCCCCTGGGCTCAGCGGTGTAGTGAGCAGTGAGCTCGACTGGTATCGCACGTGAGCCGTGATGACCAGCGCAGTGCGTGGTGAAGATGATGATGATGATGATGGTGTTTCCTGGCAGGTATTGGAGTTGACCTGGTCTGTATGGGGGAGCAGCCGCTGCACGCCGTCCCTCTCTTCAAGGTGAGAAGAAGATCCCTGATGACCTAAAACCTGATCCCAGATCTGATCTCGGGACCTGATCCCAGATCCACCCTCGGGAATCCCCGGGTCTTGTGCTTGTGTCTCGCGCTGTGCTGACCCAGGGTGTGGTGTTGTCCGCAGCTGCACAACCGCAGTGTGCCGGGAGACTCGCGGCTGGGCGACGACTACAATCTGCCGCACTGGATCAACCACAGGTGCGCCGGCGCCCTCGGCCCTGCCGGTCCTCTCCGCCCGAGACCCGCACTTCTCTTGTCCTGCTAATTGCCGAGTGGATGAGACAGTTAACGAGTGAGTCATGTTTGTGAAGCTGAGTGTCCAGAGACCTGTGCTGTACTGATCCTCTGTGTCCATAGTTTCTACACCTCCAAGAGCCAGAGCGCCTGCAACTGCTTCACCCCCCGGATCAAACTGGCAGGGAGCAAGGTACAGCACCGACCGGCACGCTGGCACCCAGATTGGCACACCAGTCAGCACGCTGGCACCCAGACTGGCACACCAGTCAGCACGCTGGCACCCAGACTGGCACACCAGTCAGCACGCTGGCACACCGACCGGCACGCTGGCACCCAGACCGGCACACCAGTCAGCACGCTGGCACCCAGACCGGCACGCTGGCACCCAGACCGGCACACCAGTCAGCACACTGACACACTGACCGACACACTGACACACTGACCAGCACGCTGGCACCCAGACTGGCACACCAGTCACCACACTGACACACCGACCGGCACGCTGGCACCCAGACCGGCACACCAGTAAGCACACTGACACACCGACCGGCACGCTGGCACCCAGACTGGCACACCAGTCAGCACACTGACACACCGACCGGCACGCTGGCACCCAGACTGGCACACCAGTCAGCACACTGACACACTGACCGACACACTGACACACTGACCAGCACGCTGGCACCCAGACTGGCACACCAGTCAGCACGCTGGCACCCAGACCGGCACGCTGGCACCCAGACCGGCACACCAGTCAGCACACTGACACACCGACCGGCACGCTGGCACCCAGACCGGCACGCTGGCACCCAGACCGGCACACCAGTCAGCACACTGACACACCGACCGGCACGCTGGCACCCAGACCGGCACGCTGGCACCCAGACCGGCACACCAGTCAGCACACTGACACACTGACCGACACACTGACACACTGACCAGCACGCTGGCACCCAGACTGGCACACCAGTCAGCACACTGACACACTGACCGACACACTGACACACTGACCAGCACGCTGGCACCCAGACTGGCACACCAGTCAGCACACTGACACACTGACCGACACACTGACACACTGACCAGCACGCTGGCACCCAGACCGGCACACCAGTCACCACACTGACACACCGACCGGCACGCTGGCACCCAAACCGGCACACCAGTCACCACACTGACACACCGACCGGCACGCTGGCACCCAGACCGGCACACCAGTCAGCACACTGACACACAGACTGACATGCTGGCACCCAGACCAGCACGCTGGCACCCAGACTGGCACACCAGTCACCACACTGGCACACCAGTCAGCACACTGGCACCCAGACCGGCACACCAGTCAGCACACTGGCACCCAGACCAGCACGCTGGCACCCAGACTGGCACACCAGTCACCACACTGGCACACCAGTCAGCACACTGGCACCCAGACCGGCACACCAGTCAGCACACTGGCACCCAGACCGGCACGCTGGCACCCAGACTGGCACACCAGTCAGCACACTGACACACCGACCGACATGCTGGCACCCAGACCAGCATGCTGGCACCCAGACCGGCACACCAGTCAGCACACTGATAAACCGACCGGCATGCTGGCACCCAGACTGGCACGCCAGTCAGCACACTGACACACCGACTGACATGCTGGCACCCAGACCAGCACGCTGGCACCCAGACCGGCACACCAGTCAGCACACTGATAAACCGACCGGCAAGCTGGCACCCAGACTGGCACGCCAGTCAGCACACTGACACACCGACCGGCACACTGGCACCCAGACTGGCACACCAGTCAGCACACTGGCACACAGACTGACATGCTGGCACCCAGACCAGCACGCTGGCATCCAGACCGGCACACCAGTCAGCACACTGATAAACCGACCGGCACGCTGGCACCCAGACTGGCACGCCAGTCAGCACGCTGGCACACCGACCGGCACGCTGGCACCCAGACCGGCACACCAGTCAGCACGCTGGCACCCAGACCGGCATGCTGGCACCCAGACTGGCACACCAGTCAGCACACTGACACACCGACCGACATGCTGGCACCCAGACCAGCACGCTGGCACCCAGACCGGCACACCAGTCAGCACACTGATAAACCGACCGGCACGCTGGCACCCAGATTGGCACGCCAGTCAGCACACTGACACACCGACCGGCACACTGGCACCCAGACTGGCACACCAGTCAGCACACTGGCACACAGACTGACATGCTGGCACCCAGACCAGCACGCTGGCACCCAGACCGGCACACCAGTCAGCACACTGATAAACCGACCGGCACGCTGGCACCCAGACTGGCACGCCAGTCAGCACACTGACACACCGACCGGCACACGGGCACCCAGACTGGCACGCCAGTCAGCACACTGACACACCAGTCAGCACGCTGGCACCCAGACTGGCACGCCAGTCAGCACACTGACACACCAGTCAGCACGCTGGCACCCAGACCGGCACGCTGGCACCCAGACCGGCACACCAGTCAGCACACTGACACACCGACCGGCATGCTAACCAGCACACTGACACACCGACCAGCACACCAGTCAGCACACTGACACCCAGGCTGGCACCCAGACCGGCACACCAGTCAGCACACTGACACACCGACCGGCACACTGACACACCGACCGGCATGCTGCAACACTGACACACCGACCGGCACGCTAATCAGCACACTGACACACCGACTGACACACTGACCCACACACCAGCCAGCACTGCAACACCCTCTCACACCGATATTGACACACTGACTCTCACACCGATATTGACACACCGACTCTCACACCGATATTGACACACTGACACACTGACTCTCACACCGATATTGACACACTGACTCTCACACCGATATTGACACACCAGCACACTGACTCTCACACCGATATTGACACACCGGCACACTGAATCTCACACCGATATTGACACACCGGCACACTGACTCTCACACCGATATTGACACACCGACTCTCACACCGATATTGACACACCGACTCTCACACCGATATTGACACACCGACACACTGACTCTCACACCGATATTGACACACTGGCACACTGACTCTCACACCGATATTGACACACCGGCACACTGACTCTCACACCGATATTGACACACTGACACACTGACTCTCACACCGATATTGACACACCGGCTCTCACACCGATATTGACACACTGACTCTCACACCGATATTGACACACTGGCACACTGACTCTCACACCGATATTGACACACTGACTCTCACACCGATATTGACACACTGGCACACTCACTCTCACACCGATATTGACACACTGGCACACTCACTCTCACACCGATATTGACACACTGACTCTCACACTGATATTGACACACCGGCACACTGACTCTCACACCGATATTGACACACCGACACACCGACTCTCACACCGATATTGACACACCGACTCTCACACCGATAATGACACACCGACTCTCACACCGATATTGACACACTGACTCTCACACTGATATTGACACACTGACTCTCACACCGATATTGACACACTGACTCTCACACCAATATTGACACACCGACTCTCACACCGATATTGAGACGCTGTGTGAGGGGGGACTGCGCACTGCGATTTGACAGCTGTCTCAGGTGGGGAGGTGGAGGAGGGACATGACACCCAGACCTCATGCTTTCTCTCCACATGCTCTTGCCTGACTCCTGCTACAGCCCCCCAGCGAGAGAGGAAGAAATGGCAGAGACCACGGTGAGATACCTCTGTCCCGTGTCCATGTGCTCAGTGTGTGTTCAATAATCCAAATACGTCTTAGGTGTCTGCATTATACATGTAATCATTTTATTTTGGTCTTTTCCTAAGAGATTTATGGGTCTATAGTGACATTTCAGACAAGAATACAGACCGAGCATGGGGGTTTCACAGACGTTTGCTTACTGTGCTTGTAGCTCTGCATGGGAGAATATTGCTTGTATGTCCTGCAGAAGGTCTCTGTGCCAGTTTGATTTCTGGGTGTTGTTGGCCTTCCCTGTGCCAGAGTGGACCCTTGTGTTTGGAAAGCTTGAATTTAGCCTCCCTTCACTGCTTCATCATATTGGTTTCTTATGAAGGCGTTAGTGATGGTGTGTCTGATGTGTGTGCCCCCAACTCTCTCCGTCCAGCCCTGGGAGCGCCCAAGGACTCGGAGAACAGCTTGCCCATCCAGGTGGACTATGACGCCTACGACGCCCAGGTGTTCAGACTGCCAGGGCCCTCCCGCACACAGCGCAGCACCAACTTCAGGTATAGGCAGGGTGACAGGTGTGTGCAGGTGTGGAAAGAGAGACGGGTGTGTGCAGGTGTAGAGGAAGAGGGACGGGTGTGTGCAGGTGTAGAGGAAGAGGGACGGGTGTCTGCAGGTGTAGAGGAAGAGGTACGGGTGTGTGCAGGTGTAGAGGGAGAGAGACAGGTGTGTGCAGGTGTGGGAAGAGAGAGACGGGTGTGTGCAGGTGTGGGAAGAGAGAGAAGGGTGTGTGCAGGTGTAGAGGAAGAGGGACGAGTGTGTTCAGGTGTGGGAAGAGAGAGACGAGTGTGTTCAGGTGTGGGAAGAGAGAGACGGGTGTGTGCAGGTGTGGGAAGAGAGAGACGGGTGTGTTCAGGTGTGGGAAGAGAGAGACGGGTGTGTGCAGGTGTGGGAAGAGGGACGGGTGTGTGCAGGTGTGGGCAGAGAGAGACGGGTGTGTGCAGGTGTGGACAGAGAGAGACGGGTGTGTGCAGGTGTGGGAAGAGAGACGGGTGTGTGCAGGTGTAGAGGGAGAGAGAGACGGGTGTGTGCAGGTGTAGAGGGAGAGAGAGACGGGTGTGTGCAGGTGTGGGAAGAGAGAGACGGGTGTGTGCAGGTGTGGGAAGAGAGAGACAGGTGTGTGCAGGTGTGGGAAGAGAGACGGGTGTGTGCAGGTGTAGAGGGAGAGAGAGACGGGTGTGTGCAGGTGTGGGAAGAGAGAGACGGGTGTGTGCAGGTGTAGAGGAAGAGGGACGGGTGTGTGCAGGTGTAGAGGGAGAGAGATGGGTGTGTGCAGGTGTGGGAAGAGAGAGACGGGTGTGTGCAGGTGTAGAGGGAGAGAGACGGGTGTGTGCAGGTGTGGGAAGAGAGAGACGGGTGTGTGCAGGTGTAAGAAGAGAGACGGGTGTGTGCAGGTGTGGGAAGAGAGAGACGGGTGTGTGCAGGTGTGGGAAGAGGGACGGGTGTGTGCAGGTGTAGAGGAAGAGGGACGGGTGTGTGCAGGTGTGGGAAGAGAGAGACGGGTGTGTGCAGGTGTAGAGGGAGAGAGAGACGGGTGTGTGCAGGTGTAGAGGGAGAGAGAGACGGGTGTGTGCAGGTGTGGGAAGAGAGAGACGGGTGTGTGCAGGTGTGGGAAGAGAGAGACGGGTGTGTGCAGGTGTAGAGGGAGAGAGACGGGTGTGTGCAGGTGTGGGAAGAGAGAGACGGGTGTGTGCAGGTGTAGAGGGAGAGAGACGGGTGTGTGCAGGTGTAGAGGGAGAGAGACGGGTGTGTGCAGGTGTGGGAAGAGAGAGACGGGTGTGTGGGAAGAGAGAGACGGGTGTGTGGGAAGAGAGAGACGGGTGTCTGCAGGTGTGGGAAGAGAGAGACGGGTGTGTGCAGGTGTGGGAAGAGAGACGGGTGTGTGCAGGTGTAGAGGGAGAGAGAGACGGGTGTGTGCAGGTGTGGGAAGAGAGAGACGGGTGTGTGCAGGTGTAGAGGAAGAGGGACGGGTGTGTGCAGGTGTGGGAAGAGAGAGACGGGTGTGTGCAGGTGTGGGAAGAGAGAGACGGGTGTGTGCAGGTGTGGGAAGAGAGAGACGGGTGTGTGCAGGTGTAGAGGGAGAGAGACGGGTGTGTGCAGGTGTGGGAAGAGAGAGACGGGTGTGTGCAGGTGTAGAGGGAGAGAGAGACGGGTGTGTGCAGGTGTGGGAAGAGAGAGACCGGTGTGTGCAGGTGTGGGAAGAGAGACGGGTGTGTTCAGGTGTGGGAAGAGAGAGACGGGTGTGTGCAGGTGTAGAGGAAGAGGGACGGGTGTGTGCAGGTGTAGAGGGAGAGAGAGACGGGTGTGTGCAGGTGTGGGAAGAGAGAGACGGGTGTGTGCAGGTGTAGAGGAAGAGGGACGGGTGTGTGCAGGTGTAGAGGGAGAGAGAGACGGGTGTGTGCAGGTGTAAGAAGAGAGACGGGTGTGTGCAGGTGTGGGAAGAGGGACGGGTGTGTGCAGGTGTGGGAAGAGAGAGACGGGTGTGTGCAGGTGTAGAGGGAGAGAGAGAGATGGGTGTGTGCAGGTGTGGGAAGAGGGACGGGTGTGTGCAGGTGTAGAGGGAGAGAGACGGGTGTGTGCAGGTGTGGGAAGAGAGAGACGGGTGTGTTCAGGTGTGGGAAGAGAGACGGGTGTGGGAAGAGAGACAGGTGTGGGAAGAGAGAGACGGGTGTGTGCAGGTGTAGAGGAAGAGGGACGGGTGTGTGCAGGTGTGGGAAGAGAGAGACGGGTGTGTGCAGGTGTAGAGGGAGAGAGACGGGTGTGTGCAGGTGTGGGAAGAGAGAGACGGGTGTGTTCAGGTGTAGAGGGAGAGAGACGGGTGTGTGCAGGTGTGGGAAGAGAGAGACGGGTGTGTGCAGGTGTGGGAAGAGAGAGACGGGTGTGTGCAGGTGTGGGAAGAGAGAGACGGGTGTGTGCAGGTGTGGGAAGAGAGAGATGGGTGTGTGCAGGTGTAGAGGAAGAGGGACGGGTGTGTGCAGGTGTGGGAAGAGAGAGACGGTTGTGTGCAGGTGTGGGAAGAGAGAGACGGGTGTGTGCAGGACAGTTACAGGGAAATGTACAGCTGAGCACAAGTCAGTACAGTAGGTGTAGGTGCAGTGATGTGGAGGAGACAGAAGGATCAGTTAAGTAGTGGAGAGAACAGGGAGGTGTGTGCTGAGCAGGTAGGCACAGGTGGCACAGGTCTGCACAAGGTGTGGTTCGGATGTGTGAACCCCGCGCCTCCGCTGGCCCGTGCAGGACGGCGCGTGATCGGGACAGGGAGGCCGGAGGCAGGAAGAGCTCCAGCTCGTGCGATGTGTCGGGGAGCCCCCCGCCCGGCCGGGCCCCCGGGCCCGAGGAGCAGCGCAGCCTGGCGTCGGACGATAGCCTGAGCCGCGTCTCCAACATCCTGCTCATCCCGCGGCCGCCCGCCGCGCAGTACGAGGTCAGCAGCTCGCTGGGATACACCAGCACACGAGGTGAGGCTCAGCTCTGCTGGGGGCCCGGCTGGCCCGGCCGGCCCGGCCCCTGGCTCAGTCTCCGGCTCTCTCTCCCAGAGCTGCTGGAGAAGATGATGGAGTCCCAGAGGGACTCCAGCGCTCCGGGCCGCTTCCACGTGGGCAGCGCGGAGTCGACGCTCCACGTGCGCCCCGGGGGGTACACCCCGCAGCGCGCCCTCATCAACCCCTTCGCCCCGTCCCGCATGCCCATGAAGCTCACCTCCAACCGGCGCCGCTGGATGCACACCTTTCCTGTCGGTGAGCTGCGCGGCCCGCGCCCCGCCTCCTCCCTGTACCCCCGGCCGCCCACGCCTGCCCCCCCCCCCCTGCAGCTCTGTGCTTTGCGGTTCTGTCCAGGCCCATCTGGGGAGGCGATCCAGATCCACCACCAGACCCGGCAGAACATGGCCGAGCTCCAGGGCAGCGGCCAGAGAGACTCCGCCCACACGTCCGCCGAGCTGCTGGAGCTGGCCTATCACGAGGCCACAGGCCGGTAGGACCCGCCCACCCACAGGGGGAGAGGGAGGGGCCAGACCACAGTGGGCTGCAGCACAGATACACAGATGCTCTGATTGTTCTTTTGGTTTTGGTTTTGCCTTCATTCAAGTCTCTGACATTTAAACGAGCTCCTTGCAGAGTCGCAGGGCAGGGTTTCTGGAAAGCATGAGCCTCCTGCCTGAGTGCTTGGTTTTTCTCTTGCTCTCCTGCCTGTCTCTCTGCCCGCCCGTGGGCATAGGCGGTCGGCCGCACGGACGCTGGGCGAGAACAGTTTCTGTCTGAGCGGCGGGGGAGCAGAAGAGTTCGCCAGCAGCCCGGCCAGCAGCAACAGCACAGGTACTCCAACCCCTGACCCCTGACCCCTGACCCCTGACCCCTGGACTCCCTGGCACAGGGGATAGGGTTGGCGTGTTGTGTGATGCTGGCATTTTGTGCCCTCAGGGACTCCGCTGAACCGCGGTAGCTCGTTTGAAGACTCGTCGTCTGGCAGCCCGGATCCCAGTGAGTTGTGAATATTGTCGCCTGTGGCGTGTCGTTGTGATTGCAGTGAGAGTGTCAGTGCTGTCGCCATTGGGAAGTAGGAACGTACCCTGTAAACGTCACGTGTGAGTCGGAGCCGCAGGTCCCTGCAGGACAGGATCAGGATCAGGATGCAGGCGGAGAGCAGGGAACAGAGTCCGTTTCCTCCCGGTCCGCAGGTCTGGGTGTTCATGTCCATTCATGCCTGCTGGCATAGAGAGCAAGGAATGTGGAATCTGTCCCTGTCTCTCTCTGTCATATACCTGTTACTCTCTCTCCACAGTTCCTGTCTCTCTCTCTATAGAAGACCCTGTCTCTCTCTATTTCTCTTTCCACTGTTCCCGTCTCTCCCTCCACAGTCCCTGTCTCTCTCTCTGTAGCAGACCCTGTCTCTCTCTCTCCATAATCCCTGTCTCTCTCTCTGTCTGTAGGAGACCCTGTCTCTCTCTCTGTCATACGCCTGTCACTCTCTCCACAGTCCCTGTCTCTCTCTCTGTCTGTAGGAGACCCTGTCTCTCTCTCTGTCATATGCCTGTCACTCTCTCCACAGTCCCTGTCTCTCTCTCTGTCTGTAGGAGACCCTGTCTCTCTCTCTGTCATACGCCTGTCACTCTCTCCACAGTCCCTGTCTCTCTCTCTCTGTCTGTAGGAGACCCTGTCTCTCTCTCTCTGTCATATGCCTGTCACTCTCTCCACAGTCCCTGTCTCTCTCTCTGTCTGTAGGAGACCCTGTCTCTCTCTCTGTCATACGCCTGTCACTCTCTCCACAGTCCCTGTCTCTCTTTCTGTCTGTAGGAGACCCTGTCTCTCTCTCTGCAGTCATGCTAAAAACTGGCAGCTCTTCTCTAAATAACCCAACAGATCCAACAATTGTTGATTATGTGCAATTACGGGCATTTATTGATTGTATGGCACGGGCATGTATTGATTATGTGCAGCATGAGCATGTATTAATTATGTGCAGCACAGGCATGTATTGATTATGTGCAGCATGAGCATGTATTAATTACTGTATGTGCAGCACAGGCATGTATTGATTATGTGCAGCACAGGCATGTATTGATTATGTGCAGCATGAGCATGTATGGATTATGTGCAGCATGAACATGTATTGATTATGTGCAGTACCGGCATGTGTCGATTACGTGTGGCATGAACATGTATCGATTCTGTGATGCACGGGCTTGTGGTCCCGTGTGAACCATCGGTCAGCTCTGCTCTCCGTGTGAGTCGTTAACCCTCACCTGCACGCCAGAGGCTGCACCTGTCTTGCATGAGGAACAGGAGGTTGTCACTGTGATTCACGTTGAGAGCAGCGATACTGACACTCTCCTTTCTTTCTCTTTCTCCTGTTGTCTGTCTCTCTCTCGCTCCTCTCTGCCTTGATGGCTCTGTGCTCGGTCCCCTTCGCTCTGTCTCCCCCACGCTCTCCCCTGCGCTGTGGGCGTGGGCTGTGCTGCTCTGACAGCTGTGGTGCTGTCTGCTCCCCCCACAGTGCCGGGATTCTGCTGCACCGTCGGGGTGGACTGGAAGTCCCTGACCACCCCCGCCTGCCTGCCCCTCACCACTGACTACTTCCCCGACAGGCAGAGCCTGCAGAACGACTACACTGAGGGCTGCTATGACCTGCTGCCCCAGACTGACCTGGACAGGTCTGGCAGAGGGGAGAGAGAGAGGAGAGGGAGGAGAGGGGGGGGCGGAGGGGAGAGGGGAGGAGAGGGAGAGAGAGGAGAGAGGGGGGAGAGGGAGGAGAAGGAGAGAGAGTTACTGTATGAACAGTAACCTGGGGAAGGTATTCTGCAGTATCCTGAATATACGAATACTGGCCTTCCTTACCAAACACAATGTCCTGAGTAAGTGTCAGATTGGCTTCTTACCAGATCACCGCACATCTGATCACATTTACACCCTACACACACTGATAGACAAACACGTCCACCAAAAACACAAAGGAAAAATTTTCTCCTGCTTTGTCGATTTCAAAAAAGCATTTGACTTGATTTGGCATGAAAGATTGTTTTACAAACTACTCCAAAGTGGCATAGGGGGCGAAGTGTATGACATAATTAAATCAATGTATTCAGAGAGCAAATGTGCAGTGAAAATTGGAAACAAAAGGACCAAATTCTTCACCCAAGGCCGTGGGGTGAGACAGGGCTGCAGCCTGAGCCCAACACTGTTCAATATCTATATCAACGAATTAGCAGGAATGTTGGAGCAGTCTGCAGCTCCTGGTCTCACACTACACAACACAGAAATCAAGTTCCTGCTCTATGCAGATGACCTGGTCCTGCTGTCACCCACAGAACAGGGGCTGCAGCAGAACCTGGCACTGCTGGAGCAGTATTGTCAGACCTGGGCGCTGACAGTCAATCTGGACAAGACCAGAGTTATGGTTTTCCAGAAGAAAGCCAGACCTCAGGGAAACAGGTACAAATTCACACTCAACAACAACACATTGGAGCACACATCCAGCTACACATATCTCGGGCTCACCATCAGCTCATCTGGGAGTTTTGACCTGGCAGTGAAGGCACTGAGAGAGAAGGCACTCAGGGCTTTCTACGCAATAAGAAGGAGGCTCTTCAACATCAACCCACCAACAAGAATCTGGCTCCAAATATTTCAAAGTGTAATCCAACCCATTGCCCTATACGGCAGTGAAGTGTGGGGTCCCCTCACAGACCAGGAGTACACTCAATAGGACAAACACCCCACAGAAACTCTGCACATGGAGATCTGTAGAAACATCCTCCGTGTGCAGAGAAAAACACCTAACAACGGGTGCAGGTCTGAATTAGGCCAGTACCCACTATTGATAAACATACAGAAAAGAGTATTAAAGTATTGGCTACACCTAAAAAACAGCGACCAAAATTCCTACCACCACAAAGCCCTGCTGAGCCAAGAGCTGAGCCCAAAACAGAGCCCCCTGAGCCAGCTGGTCCTGAGGCTCACTGACCTGAGCCACACCGACACTAACCAGCATCAGGACAGCACTGCTAGAGCACCACAACTCAGACTCCACCACATCACAGCACAGATCAAACAGCAATATCTCACACACTGGGACACACACACACAAACTCAACATAAACTGGAATGCTACGGAACCCTAAACAGACAATACACACCAGCCGAATATTTGACCTAGATAAGAAACAACAAAAAGAAATAGACCCTGACAAAGTACAGAGAAACATTCTTTCCTAAATTCAGAAATCTAGTCCCAGAGTTCCCACACCTGCCAGAATCACAACGGGTCCCAATCCTACTGGGAGAGGGAGGAGGGAACTCAGTTGAACTGGCAGCCCAGTATGTGATCTCCTGTCACAGCCTGAGGAACAGTGAATCTGTCTCCCAATAATGCTCCTTCTGTCTACAGTATATGTAAATATTTTATAACATGTCTCTGTTGTAAATGTCTGTAATAGGTCTGTAGATTTTATTTTACTTTTATTTTTTGTTTTGTTCCATGTTAATTTTATTATTTTTATTTGCTTTGGCAACACTGATTGTACCCATCGGTCATGCTAATACAGCACCTTGAATTGAATTGAATTGAGAGGAGAGAGGGGTGAGAAGAGGAGGAGAGAGAGAGGAGAGAGGGGAGGAAGGAGAGAGAAGGGAGCGGGAGGGGGGGAAACAGGAGGGGGGTGGGGTGCAGAGGGGAGAAAATGAGGAGATGAGAGGAGAGAAGGGGAGGGGTGAGTGGAGGAAAGGAAGAGAGGAGGAGATGAGAGGGGTGGATGGAAATGGCAAGAGGAGCTGGGGGCAGGAGAGGGAAGAGGTGGAGAAGGGATAAGAGAGAGGTGAGAAGGAGGGGCTGGGTGGTTTGGAGGGGAGGGGGCGGAGGCAGGAGAGGGAGAGGAGGGGTGCTGAGAGGAAGATGGATGGAGGGAGGAGGCGGGGGGAGGAGCTCGTGGGGGAGGGGGAATGTCTGCTGTCGGAAGAGGGAGGGGGAGGGTCTGTCCTGCTCAACTCTGTGTCGGCGCCCCCTGCAGGCGAGAGGACGACGCGCCGGTGCTGACCGCCCCCCAGGTGTTCGAGGAGTTCATCTGCCAGCGCCTGATGCAGGGCTACCAGCTGATCGTCCAGCCCCGGAACAGGACCCCCCTGCCCTCCAGCGCCCCCCCACTCAGCAGCAGCCCCCTCTACTCCAGAGGTACAGGGGGGGAGGGATGGGGGGGTCTCTT
Organism: Atractosteus spatula; assembly: GCF_055471065.1. NCBI lineage: Eukaryota > Metazoa > Chordata > Actinopteri > Semionotiformes > Lepisosteidae > Atractosteus > Atractosteus spatula. The sequence goes on from NC_142722.1 coordinate 3,925,147, forward strand.
CGGGCCCCTGCCTCTCTTATACCTGCGCCGTGTCTCTCCCCAGGGCTGGTGTCCCGCAAGAGGCCGGAGGAGGAAGAGAGTCAGTATTGGCTCAGTATGGGCCGCACCTTCCACAAGGTGTGTCTGAAGGACAAGATCATCACCGTCACGCGGTACCTGCCCAAGTGAGTGACCTCCCTGCGCTGTTACTGTCCCTATGATGTGACCTCACTTCTCTGTGTTACTGTCCTTGTGACGTGACCTCACTTCTCTGTGTTACTGTCCTTGTGACGTGACCTCCCTTTGCTGTGTTACTGTCCTTGTGACGTGACCTCCCTGCGCTGTGTTACTGTCCTTGTAACGTGACCTCACTGCTGTGTTACTGTCCTTGTGACATGACCTCCCTGCGCCGTGTTACGGTCCTTGTGACGTGACCTCACTGCTCTGTTACTGTCCTTGTGACGTGACCTCCCTTTGCTGTGTTACTGTCCTTGTGACGTGACCTCCCTGCGCTGTGTTACTGTCCTTGTAACGTGACCTCACTGCTGTGTTACTGTCCTTGTGACATGACCTCCCTGCGCCGTGTTACGGTCCTTGTGACGTGACCTCACTGCTCTGTTACTGTCCTTGTGACGTGACCTCACTGCTCTGTTACTGTCCTTGTGACTTGACCACGCTGCTCTGTGTTACTGTCCTTGTGACGTGACCTTCCTGCACTGTTACGGTCCTTGTGACGTGACCTCACTGCTCTGTGTTACTGTCCTTGTGACGTGACCTCACTGCTCTGTGTTACTGTGCTTGTGACATTACCTCACTGCTCTGTGTTACTGTCCTTGTGACGTGACCACACTGTGCTGTGTTACTGTCCTTGTGACGTGACCTCACTGCTCTGTTACTGTCCTTGTGACATGACCTCCCTGCGCTGTTACTGTCCTTGTGACGTGACCTCACTGCGCCGTGTTACTGTCCTTGTGACGTGACCTCACTGCTCTATGTTACTGTCCTTGTGACGTGACCTTACTGCTCTGTCACTGTCCTTGTGACGTGACCTTACTGCTCTGTCACTGTCCTTGTGACATGACCTCCCTGCGCTGTTACTGTCCTTGTGACGTGACCTTACTGCTCTGTCACTGTCCTTGTGACGTGACCTTACTGCTCTGTCACTGTCCTTGTGACATGACCTCCCTGCGCTGTTACTGTCCTTGTGACGTGACCTCACTGCTCTGTCACTGTCCTTGTGACGTGACCTTACTGCTCTGTCACTGTCCTTGTGACATGACCTCCCTGCGCTGTTACTGTCCTTGTGACATGACCTCCCTGCGCTGTCACTGTCCTTGTGACGTGACCTTACTGCTCTGTCACTGTCCTTGTGACGTGACCTCATTGCTCTATGTTACTGTCCTTGTGACGTGACCTCACTGCTGTGTTACTGTCCTTGTAACGTGACCTCACTGCTCTGTGTTACTGTGCTTGTGACGTGACCTCACTGTGCTGTGTTACTGTTTTTGTGACGTGACCTCACTGCTCTGTTACTGTCCTTG